>NC_056483.1:17189630-17489630 GCF_008729295.1 Plectropomus leopardus
CGCTATTTTATGCTATTTTGAGGTCTTTTCAGCTGTTCTTGGGACATGCCACTTTTTTGGAAATTTTGCCTTACTATAGCCTTACCTTTTTGGTCATTTTTTTTAAATGCGTTATTATGGTGTTTCTGGACATTTTTGCAATAAACTATGCTGTGGCGTGTCTCGGCACGCTATTTTATGCTGTTTGAGGTGTTTTCAGCTGTTTTTGGGAGATGTCATTTTTTGAAAATTTTGCCTTACTATAGCCTTCGCTTTTATTGCAACATTTTGTGCTATGATATGTCTCTGCATGCTATTTCAGAGCTGTTTTCAGCTCTTTCATGTCTCATAAAACAGTCTTGTATAGAATGTCAAAAAATAGCTATCTATAGTGTTTGTATTGTGTATAGTGTGTGTATCATAAAAAGGCAATGCTACACAAAATGAAAAAAAACCATAGTGTGTTGAAAAAAAGTAATAGTGTGTTAAAATTGAATGAACATGTGAAAGTTTTCCAAAAGGCATTCTTTAGAGACTCATCATTACGTTTTAGTTCAAGTCTTCTTGTTTAAATTTTAAAATCAATCAATTTTAAAAAATGATCATGATATTGGGTCCATAAAGTCAGTGTGACAGAAGGTGTATAATGAATTTGGTCCCCCCTTATTGTTGAATCTGTGTTAAAAGCCCTGACAACAGGCACTAATATATTTCTGCAAGCTTACCTGGTATCAGAGGACATGTGTTGATCCAGGTTCTCGTTCTCTATGCCTGTAGGAAACTCATGAAGTCGAAGGGTCCAGCAGCAGCTAAGGCAGAGGAGGAGAAGAAGAAAGGACTCGCACTGTTTCCACCCAGACCGCCAACACCCAAACTGCTGCGTGCTTTCGGTGGAAAGTTTAACAAGAACATTATTGACAAAATGAAGGTGAGAATGCTTACATTAATCTTAATATGTGGTCATATAAATAACATAGGAATTATGCAGACTACTAAACATTCCATATTTTGTTGTTTTCCCACAGGCTTCTGCTGGTGGCCAGTAAGGATTGTTGTAGGCTTATTGTTTATAACTCCTTTTTGGGAGTGAATGTACAGTTTTGTTTTCAACCCCCTACTCTCTTTTGTACTGAGCGTATATTAACTGTCATTTTGAGATTTTATTTAAAATTGATGCCTCTGTTATCTCAGGATCAATCCTCTGATTAGACAAACAGCCCACCCAGCAAACCCCACCTAAAAAGCAGATACAACAAGCAGATTTAAATACCAAAAATGTATTAAAACACATACAGTATTTCCAAAATATTTTGATAAGATGTGAAATTTGTGAATGTTTCTGTAAACCTAAACAACTGGCTTAAGTGGACTATGCTTGTTGTACCTTGTCGACGTTTGTTTGTTTGTCTGTTTTTATTGGCTATATTTATTCAGTTTGCCTATGCGCCGTAGTTATGAAAGCTTATAAGAGACTATGTATCATATCTATGGGTAATAGTAATGCTCACAATATCATGTTTGATTCATTTGATCTCCATCAATATCTGATTAAATAAGTACTTCCCCTACAGTTTACTTACAGTGGCATTCTGTCCTGTTTATCTGCGTTTTGTGTATCTGTCTGTCAGCTGTGCGTTTATGGTTGGAGTTACAGTATAGACAAAGAGAGAGAGGTGCTAACTAATCCTGTTTTCCAGACAGGGACATTGTGAGGGTTAATTAACTAAGTGGGCAGAGTGGACTGAAATAACCCCAGCAGTCTAATTTTACACCAGCAACTTTTACGAGTTACTACCATGTAATTTCTGCGTTATCTCAGTGATTAGATTTAAAGAAAAATGCGCAAAAGAACTTTTTTTTTTTTAAATCATGCCAAATATAAATAAAATACATCATATTCCCCCAACCTACTTTGACAGTAATTCATATTTTAATTTGATCTTTATTATTTAGAACAGGCTTGATACAACTCAAAGAAAGTGGGATTTCAGACTTTTTAAGAGCTTTTTTAAAGCCACTTGTAAGAAAAAATAAGACCAATTTTACAGTGGCCAAAATAAAAGGAAAAGAAATCATGAACTGACATCAATTACGTAAAATATAGGAGAATTTTGCCTATTATCTATTATGACATACTACATGACTTTTTTTGTGATGTTGATGCAAGAGACATTCTGCAAATTAGTGTTATTTTTTTTAATTACTACTATGCACATTTGCCAAAAAATGATAATAAAGGGGTCTGGACTTGAATCAGCACAGGACACAGGACAGTTGTCTTGCATGGCAGACACTGGCTGCTGATCTGGTGTTGACTCCAACAGAAAAGGGGGAGTGCCCAGAGGGAATTAATGGGTCTAAGAAATTTAATTGCCTCAGTCTGTTGCTTGGATGTGAGACAAGGACGACAGAGCATCCCGAGACTAGTTTTAAGGATCTGAGAGTCCCAGAGAAAAGGCATATTTAGGAAGAGAAGTGGATGGCCAGTTTCCTGTAGCCCACACCGAGCCACGCCATGTTCAGCAGGTTGAAAAAGTTGCTCGGGGCTCCAGAGCCTCCCCCTGCCCAAGCTGCTGCTACCCCGCCTCCCAGCTCAGCTCCACCAGCAAAGGTAAGGCCTGCCTTTTTTTCTGACATCTTAATATGGACCACAGTGACCTTTTGAAAACATTTCTTTACATTTTCACATTTGTGAAATCAGCACATTTGTCTCACTAAACAGCTGCCCATACCTGCTCGTCACACGTGTTGTTTTTAAGGAAACCCATGGCAGGTGACTCAGATCAGTGAAAATCTCCGAAGCAGCTTGGCACAGATGCAGAGCAGTCACTGCAGTTCCAGAAGGGAAGCATAGCTGGATTCACTTTTGCCTTCTCAAGGGGATGCTGAGTCTGCAATATTTTTCCTGAAACTGAGGGAGGGGATAATGCTGATGAGCTCTAAGTATAGTTGTGTGCACAAAAGAATCATAGCAAATAGTAAATTTAAAGCCTGGGCCAGTTATTATTATATTATATAAAGCTTTGACATTTTGAATCCACCACTAAAACGATAAGTCTTACAATTAATGCTTGTCCTATTAGTCTGAAGACTTTGTTTGTCCTTTGTTTTTTTGTTTGTTTTTTTTTGCACACTGTTAACAGTATTTTGTAATTACAGGAAGAAAAGCCCCCAGAAAAGAAGGATGAAAAAGAGCAGCCACAGAAAGAGGAGGAAAAGAAAGTAGAGGAAAAAAAGGAAGATGAAAAGACAGAGGAAAAAAAAGAAGAGGAGAAGAAAGAAGAAGTAAAGAAAGAAGAAGAGCCCAAGAAGGAGGAGCCAAAGCCAGGTGAGAAGTCTACTTTTAGTGCAGCGTGCACTGTTTACATGCAGACAGGAAATTCTGTAAATATAGCATCTGCCGTGCAGATATTTGCAGCTGATTCATTAATTTCAGGCAGAAAAAAAACAGTACTGTTCGCATCGCAATCACTGTTCAATAAATGAACAGGAACAGCTTGTAGTGGTATACATGCATGCATTTATTAGAAATCATAACAAATACATGCTAAACTGCACTTTCTGGTTATTGGACTTTTAGATTTTAATTTAAATGTATATTCTGTTTAGTCGAGAACATACCTTGTGCAGATTCTGGAGCCAGATGTCCCTCGCATATTTCTAGGTGATTTTATTTTGATCTGCAAAAGGTCAAAGGAGCAACTTCTCTGGTGTTCTTCAACTTTGTCCAGGGCATGATCACAATGATGATATCAGTGTAAGGATTTGTGTTCAACTGTTGGAAACAGACTCAGTAGCACTGCTGTATTTTTCTTCCAGCACCTGCTGCAGCTGCTCCTGCTCCTGCTCCTGCTCCTGCTGCTGCTCCTGCTGCTGCTCCTGCTTCCGGTGCTCCTGCCAATCCAGAGGGGGGTGAAGGGTAAGAACACACCAAATACTGCCTGTAGTGCACATCTCCCCCAGTGCAGGCTGGGATTGGTTCCAGTGCCCAGCTACTCTGCAGAGGTTAATTTGGCAGTATCACATGAGAAGGAGTGCTGTTGCACTTAATAGTAGCCTCATGCCTACCACCAAATCGTAGCCGTGCTAATATTCTGTACAACTGCACTGGCATTAGTCGATAGTTTAAAGAGGCAACAGATTATGATTTGTTTATTTAATCATTACTTTGGCTCCACCAACACAAATAGCCACTGGTATAAAAACAACACAAACATTCCTGCACACTAGCTTGCTGATGTTACTTTGTGGTGGCAGGTCTTTACATAAGAGCAGGCCAGCTACTTTGTGTCCTGTGTATTTTGATTTTACTGAATGTTTGCGTTTTTTGTGTGACCTTTGAAATAAGACTAGTCTGTTGACTGTCACTTTGGTGGCTTTTTTGATTATGATCAGTTAACAGCCTGATCAGACATTAGTGTTGCAATAATGGTTGATGTCATATGAGCACACCTGGAGGTTCGCAGGGCAGTATCCAGGCTCCTTTCCCTCCCTTTCTCCTCTTCTGATGACCATTCATAAGTCAACTTGTGTTCGGATTTCTTTTTCTGAGAAGAAAAAAATAAACATTTGCTTTAGTCCGAATTCCACATTTTAAATGAACCTTTCTGTTGACTTGTATAAGCTTCCCTACCTATTTCCATTAAGTCTAACTGTGTCGTGATAATATTTTTGTAAAGATGTTTGCAGAGATAATAGAGAGGGGGATATTTTAATTTAATCATCTGAAAGATCCATTGAGAAATGACATTTAATTTTTTTTTTAATGATTTGTTTTATTGCAGTAAAAATGTGAGGCTAGATGAGATGACTAGTAGCTATACAAATACACTTGACTGGACTAAGAATACTTTGACCCTGGAGCTTGAGCTCTCTCCATATAACTCCTTGTGCCCCAGGTTTCCAGGTATCAGTACATCAGCCTCAGTGCAACACAATATAGCACAACAAAGGAACAAGAGATTCAGAAATCACAGTGTAAAATTTTAGGCATAGCTGTTGGTAATCTCTGCTACCTACATCAAAACCTGCTATATTTACCCTCCAAATATACATTGAAAATCCTGAGCTGATTGTTCAGATTGACAGTTTACTCTGAGTGGCTGTTGCAAGTTCTGCAGAGCTATATCTCCCTTGTTTTGGCTTTCCAGTGTCTTTCTACTGTATGTTAGCTGCAGCAACGGCAGTCATGATCACACTGTGATTTGCAGCCTGTGACTCCCAAAGCAGCAAAGGAGATTAGGAGCTTAGTGTTATTTTTGGCTGAGAATGATCAGAGATAACATTCACATGCAAGTGCACTGTGGTTTCAAAGAACTGATTTTGTTGTTTGCAGATCACACACTATTTGAAGTTTAGATTTAAGTCCAAATAGAAGTCCAATCTAGTTGCAAAACTAATATAGGGTTGTGTGTCTGTGCTTCTTCAGATTAACCTTTAGAGACCCATCATGCACTCCTTTTTATCTTTTTTTTAACAGGGAGAGGGCATCTTTAGGGGAAAATAACAGGTCAACAGTTTAAGCCACACAGAGGTGTTATCAAGCAGGGAACCTGATGACATAATGTGTCTGTTTTGCACTTTTTTGAAATTTGAGAGTTTAGATTTTGAAGAGGCTTAGAAAATGATGATGGATGTACATACGGTATATGATGGCCATTAACAACCTCTATTATGTCTGATAAGTTGTGGAGGCCATTTTTGGGTCAATACCATTTGGGACATGGATTTGGTGCCAAATTTAACCATTTTTCAACTCATGATAAGCCCCCCACAATACCAAATTAAGACACCAAGACTGTGGGAAACACCACAGAAAATACATGCTGTGATTTGTCATCAAAACTTCTGTTCTGGAAATTGCTTAGGAATCTCCTTATTGTCAATATCACATTAAAAGCGCTACATATATCCTTTTAATGTGCAGTGTCTCTAGTTTGTGGTTGTAGGGTTTCTTGAAGATGTGATTGAGGTTGAAGATAGAGGTCACAGCAGTCTTAATAGTAATTTTATACAGTGATGTCTGTTTAAAAAATGTTCTAAATACAATGAAATGGCTATTAAGAGGGCTAACATAATCGCAAAGGGAATAATATTGGTCATTGCCGATTTATGCAACTGAAAACTACTTAGGGATCCCAGTATATTTAAATATACCATTTTTAGAACTTTTAATTGTTACTAAATTTTAATAGAGAAAGAAATTTTAATTGATTTTTATTCAGATATCTTCAGGTTAGAGGGGCCCCTTTGAAAATGGTCATGTCAATTTTTACCAAAGTTTGGCCAAACTTTGGAGCATTATTTATCTCCCTTCCAAACAAGTTTGCATAATGGTTGATGGTTGACACCAATGGATGCCTTTGGTCTTCTAGTTTCACATGATACCACTATCTAGCGCTAGCTTAATGTTACTTTTCTACCACATTCCTTTATCCATGTCTTTTCTGCTTTTGCTCCCTGTTTTCAGTGAAGAGCCGCCTCCTCCTCCACCTATTGTCTACTCTCGCTTCACAGATGAAATGCTCAGACACGTGCTCAAGAACATGAGAGATCGGACAGAGGCGCTCAAAGAAAAAGCCATTGACCCTTATGCCACTTCGCCAGAAATCACCCCACCAGTCAGTAAGTATGGACAATGACAGATCAACATGCAGACAGAAAACAAGCCCAAAGCTATTTAACTCACCACCACTCTCTTTGTACAGCACCTATTCTGAGGAAGGATGACTACATTAAACTGAAGGAAGAGGAGCGAATAGCAAAAGAGGAAGCGGATAAAAAGAAGGCAGAAGAGGCGGCCAAAAAGGCAGAGGAGAAGAAGAAAAAGGATGAGGAGAAAAGATTGGAGGCTGAGAAGAAAGCAGAAGAGGAGAGGCTGGCAGAGGAGGCCAGGAAGAAAGCGAAGATCCTCCCGGACATCAGCTGCTCCTGCTTTGACGTCCTCTTCAGTCCAATAGAGAGCAAAATGGATAGCATCCTGGGAATCACTATAGATCCTTTCACAGGTAGGTGTGGTGCACAGGGGACAGGAAAACTGAAAATAAATGGACACACATGATTAAATGTGAATGTCTGTCTCTCTCCAGATCGCCGGTACATTGCCTGGATGTCCCTGGTAGCGCTGGCATACAACTACAACACTTGGCTTTGCACTGTCCGGATGGCCTTCCCTTTCCATAACAAAACCATCAACCCCTTCTGGATATTTTTTGACATTCTCAGTGACATAGTGAATGTTATTGACATCATAGTTTGGCAGCCGCGACTGCAGTTCGTCAAAGCTGGAGACATTATCGTAAGTCACAAAGCATCATGCAGCATTACTGTTAGTGATTTATGTCCAATCTTACATAGTTCTATGTATAGTCTTAGAGCCACCTGAACTGTTATGCTGTGTGTATCCTTCTGCAGAAAGACAGATCAATGGCGAAGACACATTATAGGAAATCTATGCGATTCAAGGTGAGAATGTAAATTATACTGAAGTATATTTACTCAAGTAAGGTACTTTTATAACAATATAAACCTTTATTTAAGGCTCGGGAAATCAATTTAGGGAGACCATCATTTTAAGTGATGCAGAGTGTGAACAAGACATTTAAAACATTGAACATGCATGCAAATAACAGTTTAAATAGAGACAGAATCATATAAAACAATAAACAATAATAGCAATAGAAATAGATGGGAAAGAAAATACAGGATAACATCCTTGTTATGGTGTAGAATTATAACTAAAAACATTTACACTCAATTAAAACAAGATCTGAAATAAGGCATTTGAACAGTAATGGAGTATTTTCACAATGTTGGGCTGGTATTGTTACCTAAGTAAAAGATTTTAATACGTCTTCTGCAGGGGTGTATGATCAGTCCATGGAATTTAACTGAATCTAGTGCTCACTGTAACCTCGGAGGAACAGAACATGTTGTGAAAAGTTTCTTGTATTTCTCTGTCCTCAGACTGATATCTTCAGCATTATCCCCTTTGACCTTCTATGCCTACACTTTGAATTCTCCACCGTGTACCGAATCAACCGCTTTATCAGGGTAGGCAGCCGACTGATAATTTTTACTACCTCAACGCCAATGAAGAATAACAGAGAGAAAAAAAGTGATATATATTAATATATATATATATATATATATATATGTGTGTGTATATATGTGTATATATATATATATATATATATATATATATATATATATATATATATATATATATATATATATATATATATATATATATATATGTATATATGTATATATGTATATGTATATGTATATATGTATATATATGTATATATGTATATATATATATATATATATATATATATATATATATATATATATATATATATATATATATATATATATATATATATATATATATATATATATATATATATATATATATATATATATATATATTAATAGCCTTCATATTTCCTGACCATTCCTTTAATAATTTGCTTCCTTGTGTGTTCTAGATTGAGTCCTTCTTTGAGTTCAGCGATCGACTTGAAAGTATCATGGCCAAGGCCTACATCTGGAGGTAAATGCTGCTGGAACAGTAACAGGAGTAAATTTACACAGTTTTTCTTAACTAATTTTTAGTGCACTGCAAAAAGACACATGTCACATAGAGTTGTAGTTATAATTTATTTCTGTGATTCATTAATTTTATTATTCCAATTATGCTAATTTTCTGCTGTCTTCTGAGCAGGTATACTCACACTCAAATGACCCTAATTCCACACACAGAGCAGTTCAGTCACACCTTAGCGTCTTGTTTTGCTCTTTTTCCATTGCAGAGTGGCTCGGACCACAGGTTACCTGCTATTCATGCTCCATCTCAACGCCTGTATATACTATGTTGCCTCAGTAAGCCAGGGTCTTGGAACGACTACCTGGGTATATGATGGCAAAGGCACAGCGTACGTACTTTTGGCTTTGATTTTACTTAGTGTTGTTATGGGAGCTCTCCGAGGTGCTGAAACACTAATTGCTGATCCCTGGCTGGCATACATTCATCTCTTTATAATAGACAATTTCCTACTTATTATATATATATATGATACAGTATACTGCGTTAACTATTCGCCATTTATTTGAGTGTCCTAATTCTGAGTGCAGTGCAATTTTCAGCTGTGAAACACTTGATTCAGTTTCTGAATTCTCAATACAGAGTAATCTTCTGTTTATCACATTGGGGAAAAGTGAATTAAGGTCCGATCTCTCTCATCCAACTAGCAACCACCTGGAAACATCCCAACAGTCCTGAACAAGCAACCATCTCATTATGCCCTGCCAAACACATGTAACACAATAGCAACCACCGTGTCAAAACATTACACTACTATTCATCTATTATTGGTTGATGGGGGAACCCTCTACACACTTCTTCCTGAGGCCAGCATATGTTTTACAATTTCCAAAATCTACAACAATATTTCGTGTCAAGATAGATATATTGATTTATTGCCCAGCCTTACTAAAATAAACCCTAAAAAAAACTATCAATCAAGTACCCAAAGGTCCATGTAGCAGGCCACTAGCAATGTACTACCAGTCATTTAGCAACACCCCAGCAAAAACCTAATTCTGACACGTTTTGTTTGAGAAAGAGATGAATGTAGACTCGGTGTTCATTTCATTCCATTGAGTGATTTTGTGGTAAAGGATGGTATTTTTTGTCCTTTGTATGTATTTTCAATCCAATGGGTCATCTGTTACACAACAGCAAGTTTGTTGTGTAACAGAGATGAAATGCAGATAAACCTTGTCCTTTCACAGGTACCTGCGCTGTTACTACTTTGCAGTCCGCAGCCTAATCAACATCGGGGGTCTTCCAGAGCCTGTAACCATCTTTGAGATTTCCTTTCAAATGTCCAACTTTTTCATTGGCGTCTTCGTGTTCTCCAGTTTGATTGGACAGGTAGGAGGAGAGTCTCATTTATAGCTCTACCATATCACAACTGTCATATTGCACATCTTGCCAAACGCTTGTTTTTCTCCAAAATGTTATATAGTGTAACTTAGCACTGTCCCTGTCTTTCCATCTTTTAGATGAGAGACGTCATAGGAGCAGCAACAGCAGGTCAGACATATTTCAGGGCATCAATGGACGGCTGTGTTGAATACATGAACACCAACTCCATCCCCAATTATGTCCAGAACAGAATCCGCACCTGGTACAACTACACCTGGGCATCACAAGGCATGCTGGGTGAGACTCAGAAACCCTTATACAGTACCAGTAGTGATAAATCAGATACCAAAACGCTCCTAAAAACCAGTCTAATATTTTAATGAAAAAGCGGTTTTGCAGAGAATTGATGAATGTTTATGCCAGCTTACTGTATGTTGAGATATTCATGTCCACTCCAGATGAGTCTGAGCTGCTGGATAAGATGCCTCTGGTGATGAAAACCGCCATCGCTGTTGACATCAACCTGACCACATTCCAGAAGATAGCATTGTTTCAGGTGACTCAGCATTTACTGTGTCCTCCTATAATTTGAGACAATTACATTGCATCTTAATAGACATCTGTAGTCATGGATGGATTACTGAGCAGGCCAACTGTGCTTTCATCTGCAAAATACATCTAAAATTAGCATGCACCACCAGGAAGAGACTCAAAAAGACCACAAAGAGATGTGCAGGAACTGCAAAGAGACATAACAACAGAAAAGAGACAAATTACAGAAAAACAGAACGACTCCAAAAAGACACAAAACAACCACAGAGGTACACAAACAACTACAAAGGGACACAAAACAACTACAAAGGTGTGCAAAGCAACTACAAAGACACATAAAATACCCATAAAGAGACACATCCACTATAAAGAATTATAACACAACCACAAAGAGACAGAGACTGACTACAAACACAAAATTACCTCAAAATGACAAAGAATGGCCACAGAGACAGAATGACCACAAAAAGACAAAAAAAAAAAAAAAAAAAACAGAGACACAAAACAATAACAGACAAAATGAAAACAAAGAAACAAAACCACAGAAAGGTGCATAACAACTACAGAGTGATACAAATTTACCTCAAAGTAACCTAAGAGACACAAAATGACTACAAATAGACACAAAACTGCTAAAAATAAATGCAAAACCACAGAGTCAGGGTGTCTTTTTAGTGTGTATGAGATGTGGTGGGGCCTTTTGCATATCTGCGCCTCAGGGGCCCACTGACTATAATGCTGCACATCATACACATCTATCTGAATTCAGCAGTGAAAGCTCACCTGTTAACCTGCTGGTGTCTTTTCCAGGGCTGCGACCAGCAGATGTTGGTGGACATGTTACTGAGGTTAAAGTCAATCATCTATCTACCTGGTGATTTTGTTGTGAAGAAGGTGAGTATATGTGTTTGTGTGTGTAAAGGGTAAACCTTGGTGACCATCATGAAGCAAATATTTTCTTAATATTTACAAGGTTTAATTACCTGAGAGCAATGCTGACTTCTGTCTTCATGTCCTGTGCTCTTCTCTGCAGGGGGACATCGGTAAAGAGATGTACATCATTAAAAGTGGAGCTGTGCAGGTGGTGGGAGGACCTGACAACAGCATTGTGTTTGTCACACTGAAGGCTGGCTGTGTGTTTGGAGAAATCAGGTGAGTCTGCATTCATGATATAAAACAACAGCGCTAAACAATAAAAGAAAACAAGTCACAAATTTGATCATTTTCATCATCATATTATCCAGTAAGTTTCTTGATGATTGACCGACATGATTAGAGGTGCACGATAACTCATTTACGCCAATTGCTGATGCAGATACCAATGTATGCACGTGTTTTTCTGCCTAACTGCAGAGAACATCAAGTCTTTTCTGTAATAAATTGAACATATTATACCTTTTCTTATAGTTATGGCCCACTAGTGGCAGATGCAGACATGAAATACAATGCTTTTTTAAAATGGACACATTTATGAGGCAAAACAAGAAAGCTTCTTTAGCCTAGGTTACATGTAAAACACAACATACTTATTCTTATGTAATAATTTTTAAACAAAACTGTTAAATTCATCCAATTTTAGGATCGATTGACCTATTTTAACAAATTAAAGTTGGCATATCATATCAGCAGAAAAGTTCATTTTGGGCTGATGACCATATTTCATTTTAAAGCCATTATCTACTGACGCAAATTAACTGCTGATATTATCGTGCATCCCCAAGTTTGATGATACCGTGGAAATAAAGTTTGGTTTTCTTACCTTAAACAAAGCTAAATAATAGTGCACTATATTTCACAGTAGGCATGGGTTGATATGAAAATTTTCTGTCATTATTATCAGGGCCAAAAAACAATTTTTTGATATTTTGATATCCCAACGATCAACAGTAAATGCTTAAAACTCCTAAAATGGCCCTAAAACATACTGGATTCATTTTTACCTTGCTTTTGTGAAGAACCACACACCAGATTCTTTAACCATTTGAAAATGGCATTGTCTCTTTCAATATGAAATATGCTAAATTAAAAGAGCAGTGTGCAGGTTTAAGGGGACTTAGTGGCATCTAGTGGTGAGGACTGCCAGAGGTCACTTACTCTCCAAAACAAACAGACGCCGTGATTTAAAATGATATATACCCCGGCTAAAGAAATTTCACATGAAAGAAATTCAGCGTTTTTCAATGCTTGTCGCACATATATTATACATATTATGTGATATCTATGTGATGTCTATGTTAAATAAACTATACCTCTAGTCACACAGTGTATTTGGCCTCTATCCCCATCACAGTTTACTGCAGTCTGCCAAAGATGGAGGAAACAGGCGCACAGCTAACGTGAAAGCGCACGGCTTTGCTAACCTTTTTGTCCTAGAGAAGAAGGACTTGTTTGATATCCTCGTCCACTACCCAGAGTCTCAGAAAGTGTTGGCCAGGAAGGGAAGGTGAGTCACTGACTGTTAAACCATCTGGATGTGCAAATTTCAGTCTAAAATGATTGTCTCTGTGTGTGTGTTTGTGAAGGAAACTGGTCAAAGCCAAAGGCCCTGCAGGTGCTAAAGCCGAGGAAAAGCCGAAAGGTTTGGCTGGGTTTGGACCAAAACCACCAACCCCCAAGATAATGAAACTCTTTGGCAATTTCCGCAAAGCCAAGGTAAAGTCTTTCCTGTGATGCATTTACAGATAAGAGGGATAGTTCGATTTAGTGTTGAGAAACAGCCTTGTACTCCTATAAAAAGTGAAAGCACTGAATGGCTAAAAAACAGTGCCATCATTTGTAATGAGCGGTGACATATCTTTTTTTTTTTTGGTCTTCTGTCTAACAGGAAAACGAGGGGAAGCAATGAGACTGGGATGTGTGAAGCTGCTGAGCTCCACAGCTTTGAGTCTGTATCATTTTGTGTATTTCACTTTCTAGTGGCTACTTAAAGGCTCACGAGAATACAGAAATGTGGCATCTGTAATTAGAATCAAGCAATATTCATCTTGTTAACATTTCTAAATTACTTAAGCGTTACGTTGGACTTGATAAGTGCCAGTAGTCACATAGGTAAAGTTTCTATGTGTAATTTTTCATATGAAACGAAGTTAAACATTTTTACTCAAAATCTGTCCTCAGTTTTATTACTAAATGAGCTCTTTCATACCTCAGACTGATTTCACCATCTGTGCTCATGCACTGGAAAGCCAGTATGATCAAAAGAATTTAAAGAGTTCACCCCAAAATACTCTTACCTGTACTGCTTTTTATCAGTGCAATGTGTTTTGGTGTGAGGTACAGTGTGAGATATCGGCTATAAACATCTCTGCCTTCTCTCCCATCTAAAGGAACCAGATGGCACTTCAACTCTGGTGCTAAAACAACAAAAAACAACAAAAAACATTTGAAATATCTCTTCCCAGAAATCACGAGCCCCTTGGTCAAGATCATACACAGATCTTATTGCGAGCAGTTTTATGTCTGAACTATTTTCTTTCCACAGAACTACACCAAACACTACAGAAGCCCTGAGGGGCAAGTGACTATTTTTTTTCATGTGTGAAATTCCCCGTTTTGTTTAGGACAGAGACTTTTTTGCAAGAATTTTTTTAATTAAAGACATTTTTTTTTAAAGAAAATGGATCACCAGAATTTTTTTTCTCACTTGCACCACAGGGCATCCGTAAAACACCCGTCATTCTGTTGGCTGGTGTAGTTCTGTGTAAAGAAAGTAGTTCCTACATAACACTGCTCACAAGGTCTGTGGATTATCTTGAGTAACAGGGTCATGATTTCTTGAAATCAAATGTAAGCTGAGTGTCATCTATTTCCATTATATTGGAGAAGAGTCAGATATTTCTATGGCAACTCTCAGCAACTCACATCAAAACAATCTAAACTGATAAATAGGAAGTAAAACGACACCAGTCCTCGCTAAGACTGTTAAGATGAAACATGAAAGAAATTACTTCTCTGCTGCTTACAGCACCGCAAATTAAAAACTGAGCTGCTGCCAAATTCAAATGAGGTGCTGGAGACGTTAAGAGCACAAAAGCAGTCGTTGAATTTTGTGTTTGAGACATGCTGGGCCTGTGACATCAGAGAAATGGTTATTGCTTTCATGATTCTGCTCTTAAAAGTGGTTACAAACAACTTGTGTCTTGTGTGCTCAGCAAAAACAAGCTTTTTTTTAGAAATGTCTGAGGCCTTGGAAATAATAAACAGGAGACAGAAGGATTACCTTTAGACATGAGTGTTATTTGGATAATGATAACACCTGAGCAGCCTGAAGCGATGAACACAAATCCATAGAAACTTGATAACTAATTTTAAAAAAAAAAAAAGTAATGTAACATGACACATAATAGAAAAAAAATCCTCACAAATTTAGCGTAAGAAAAACAGAAGTGAGAAATAAGGCGTGTACAGTGGTTGAGCTTCCTGCTCTCATGCACAAAACTGCAATTGGATATTTTCTCTCAATATGCAGATAGCTATCAACTAACATGAGTGACCTTTTGTTTGGTTTTGGAATGAGAACAGTTGAGATTTAAGCTGTCATCTCCCTCCAGATGCTCTCTGTACATTTACAGTACCTTTTCAGCTCCTCACAAATGTTTCATTAGTCTCTGCCCAAAGTCAGATCGTCTGCAGGGTCACGTAGTCTGCAGGATACTTGGCTGGTATTGTCCTGTATATTGTCTCCCCAGCAGAAGGGGGTGTGCAGAAATGGTCCTTTAGCTCTGGAGCTTCCAGAGGATGATCTGTCTGTCCTCCCCGCCTGTGATAACTGTGGAGCACAGCTCACTCATCCACATGGCCGTGACCGCACCTGTGCACACAATAAACATTTCTTTAAGAACAAACATTTCAAGTACATACTTTATGCACTTTCATATTGTGAAAAATGTACATGTAGCATTAGTACTTTGAGAAAACAGTACAAAGACACACATTGAGCTTGGGTTGGGTTAATTTGTCACTATATCCTGTTAGTAGTACATGAGGCAGATCTGAAAAACAAAAATCATGCTTCTCTTCCTCCTCATAGTGCTCCTAATGGCATTTGCAAGAATCATTAAAACAACTAATTAAAGCTATAAGTCCGTAATGCAACAGTCAGTCATGTCAATCATTACTTGTGAACTGCAGTCACACTGTCCAGATCGTATGAACCAAGGTTTTCTCATCACAGCCTCAGATGTTTTCAAAAACATATGTCGTGTATTGTCTATGACAAAGTTTGTCTCCTGGCTGCAATATCCAAAACAGTTGAACTAAAACGAAGCACCGCCCACCAGCTTGATCAAACTTTCTCATTTTACAGCCAAACAGTTCACTAAAATATGTTTCTGAAAACAATTTAAAAAAAAGAAAAAAGGAGACTCCTCGGCTCTAAGTGGTTGTTTTTGTGATTCTTGCAAAATGACATTAGTACCACAATTCAGGAGGCAGAGGACAGTAATTTTTCCACACATTCCTTTTGTACTACTGTCAGGATATAGTAACAGTTTAAAAAAAATAACAGTTTGTCATATTTGCTAAAAGAACTACCTACTGTTTACTACTTTAAAAAGTTGTAACGTTGTTGTGGCTCAATATTAGAAACAAACACAACCGTTAAATCAGTGTTTAACCACGTGAGTTGTTGAATGAAGAAAGATGGGCTGCACCTGAGTGTGCTGGGATCCTTTGGGTGACTGTATTGCTGAGCAGGTCCCTCAGCAGGAGGTCTCCAGACTGTCCCCCACAGAGCACCGAGTGCCCGTCCCAGCAGAAACACCTGGACACACACAGACTTTCATATAAACATCCACATTCACATGTACATATAATTTAGAGTCACCAATTAACCTAACCTGGATGTCTTTGGACTGTGGGATTAAGCCAGAGAACCCAGAGAATTTAGATTCAAACCCAAACTTGAGGTGACAGTGCTAACCACAGGACTATTGTGGGGCGGCCAGCAATGTGAATCATTTTTTATTTCCTCACCTCTGCTCCTCTTCAGCTTTCACAGATGAGATCAGCATTCCCGTCTGGACGTCAATAACTTTCATGCAGAAGTCGGCACCGACACTGAGGACGTGTCGGCTATCTGAGGATATAAAAAAAAAAATCAGAGTCATCACTTTAGTCATCGTTTTTAGGTGACTCAGATATTTAAAACACACACAGACCATTGTTGTGATGTAATTTCTCGAGTTCAGCTTTGAAAACAATCATCATGAGACAAAAAGAAAAACTAGCATACTGCTGTATGTCCAGGTGTTTATATGGCTTAGAGACAAAGGTATACATTATTGACTGCTAGGACAACAAAGTCTATGAGGTATAATGAAGCAAAGAGTGCTGCCAGAGATGCCTACCTCTGTAATGCTGGCATTTAAAACAGAGCAGCCCTCTCTTTTGCAGCAAAGATCACAACGACTTGCACAGCAACACAAATAAAACAGCTGCCGGCCACTTCAGTGCGGTGTAATAAAATTAGTTTGTAGGTGCAAAACAACAAACAGCAAGGCAGAATCAATTCCTGTGCTCAGCTCTGACCCTCAAAGGCAAAATTTATATTGCACCGACTGAGAGGCTGCTCTGATAAACTATTTAAGAAGCCCACTCACCTCTAGCACTTATTCTGTGGGGGCAGATAGTGTACACATAAAACTTAAGCTTGTCACATAAAGTCATTCTCGGAAAGTTTTTCTGAACTTCAAACTCTGTGCTAATAAACACAACAGTACTAAAAGTATAACAGTGGCTGCTTTGACACATACCTGGGCTAAAGGCCACGTGGTGGATGGTTCCAGTGTGGCAGTGGATCTGCTGCAGTGTCCCGTAACTGCTGGTGTCCCAGATGGTGATGGTCCCATCTTTACAGCCAGACACCAGCAGAGTCCCCGCTTGATTCAGACCGATGGCGTTCACCTGTACATGGATGTAAGAGAGGTGACGTTACAGAGGGGAAACAGGTATATATTTTTACATGCTGCTACTACTTTTCAGTGTTCAGACTTGGACACTACCACATTTTCTCTGTTACTGAAGTCACACTTTAAAGGTCCCGTAATATGCTCATGTTGAGGTTCATATTTGTATTATTGGTTTCTGCTAGAACATGTTTACATGCTGTAATGTTAAAAAAACCCAAAATTTTTCTCATACTGTCTGCCTGAACATACCTGCATTCACTTTTAGTGCCTGTCTCTTTAAGGCCCAATCATGAAAAAGCCCCGTCTGATCTGATTGGTCAGTGTTTCACAGTCCTCCACATCTGCACGGTCATTGCAGCCAGATAAATGACTGTAACAGCACTTTCTATTTTTACAGACAGTTTTACTGGAATTGCTTTGCCAGGCAAAAGTTTGGGTTCATGTTTATTTCCTGTCTGCCAATTTTGCTCACACAAACGGAAAAAGATTCCATGAAATTCAAAAGGACCAATTCAGACGGTTTATGTGAAGTTTGAAACGGTCTGTATTGCTGTGACATCACAGCTCCACAGAAGTCTTGACAGCGCATTTAAAGGTACAGTTTTGGAATACACACTGTGTAAATTTTAAGGATGCATCGATATCAGCATTTTTTATTGTTTATTTGTTTGTTATTTTTTTACCCCTTTGTGCCAGGGAAACAAAGGTATCCACACTAAATATAGGGCACTGCCATCAATGAATGCCATCTTACTTGCAGAAGGGCCACTGGCAGTCAACATTGTGAATATCGGCTGATACCAATGTGCTTATGTGTCCTTATTAAACTTCTCTGTGGACTGAGAGCTTTCATACTTTCACTGTGTTTATACAGCACCTATACCTGCTCTGTGTTAAAAGACATACAGCAATCTAACTTTATACAACATGGGACCTTTAAATACAACATTTACTTCCACACACTCACCCCAGCATCATGTTCCAACTCAGCCAGTAACTGAAACTGGGATCTCTTGTAACTGGATGAGCTATCAGCAGCGCACTGCCACACCTGTGAAATATACAGTATCATCTGTAACTTTTCATCTCTCAATTAAACATAAAAACTTGAACATGCACCACATCTGTCTGCAATAATGACATCATGTATTATT
Organism: Plectropomus leopardus; assembly: GCF_008729295.1. NCBI lineage: Eukaryota > Metazoa > Chordata > Actinopteri > Perciformes > Serranidae > Plectropomus > Plectropomus leopardus. The sequence continues at coordinate 17,208,158 of NC_056483.1, forward strand.
AGCTTTTTTTACAGACCCTCCCCTGTTCTAAAAATCAAAATTCCAGATAATTTAATTTCATTTAATTTCATTTAATTAATTTCATTTAATTAATAATAGAATAGCATCACCTCATTAAACTTCAGTTTTACCTTGACGGTGGAATCCCAGGATGCTGTGTACAGCTGGTCATCAAACCAACACATTTCACTGACAGCATCATCATGACCCATCAGTGTGTCCTGCCGCCTGCCGTATGGGATGGAGTAGAAATAACTAAGGGAAGAGAAACATGTGAGTCAGTGTGAAGTCAAATAATTAATTCTGAAAATCATTATGTCCATATATCCTTTACATACACATTGTTGTCCCAGGAAGAACACACCACAGTTTTACCATCTGCCAGCATCAAACATGATGATAACACCTGAAAAATTGCAGAGTAGTTTATTGTTCAGAGGGAGTTTACAATGATAAAATAGATGGTGAAGTGGAAAGTAAATAAAGCAACATACCATGTTAGAGAAGGACATGCTTCTCTGGAAGTCCTTCAACTCTTTGGAAAACATTTTAAGTGTTGAGTCTGGAATAAAGAGTGACATAGCTGAGTAATACAGACGGCAATTCTACACCAAACTGAACTCTGATCAGTGCGTTTTGAACCAATCTGCAATGTGTTCATCTGTTCTGCACCTTACTACTTCTGATGAGAAAACATATTCAAACCTGCACATTACTGCACACCATTATGCTAATAGTGGAACCCCAGAATGGTTGGGGGAAAAGGCAGAAAGAAAGAATGAATGAATAAATAAATAAATCCTAAAAATTAAAAATGAAAAGAATTTTTTTCCTAAAACAAAAAGGATAAAAATAGATTTCAAAAGGTTCATAAAAAAGAAAAAAAAAAGAAAATAAAACACAAAGAAAACAAAATAAATAAAAAGCTTCAAGTCTACAAATACAAAAATAAAATAAAATAAGTGAAACTAAAAACAAACAAAAAACTAAATACATTTTTTAATAAAAAAAACAACTAAAACTAAACTAAGGGGGAAAACAGGAACATTGAAAAAAAAATCAGTCAAGCACTCTGATTATAATTTTTATTATTACCACCATGAAAAAATATAATCAGAGTGCTGTCCTGATCTTTACTTGATTAATATCTACTTTGAGGATTCAGCACCCAGTCTCAAAAAGTTTGTCTTTAGTGTGCGCCTTGTGTCTCATTTTACAAAACCAAAAAACCCAAACACACGAGACAGTCGTCACTCTGAGGCTGGTCAATACACACTGCTCTGTTAAATACTTTTCCACTTAGTGATGATGGCACTGATGTTAACGTTACACAAGCAGTGTTAATGTTACTGGTGTGAAATCTTTTACCGTAATGGACCAGGGTATCTGAGGTGGCACTACACTGCAGTTCCATAACAAAGTCAGTGCCTGTCTTTTGATCCTTTTTGCAGCTCTAAGGTGATCAATATTTGTCTCGGATTTGAGATGTAAAGATATTTTCCAGACCTTGGGATGTGGAGAAAATAGCTGCTCCATCTCGACTCACAGCGATGCCTGTCACAGCCCTGCACATCAAATAGAAAGATAAAGTTACACAAAAACAGAACACATGCAGAAATATCTAGAAGACAAATATGGAGGGGAGGGTGTACTTAGGTTAATGTAGCAGTCACACTGTAATTAGCAAGGAAAAAACAGACAAAAACACAGTTGCAAGTGGACTACGTGCTCTATTGAGACTAAAAATCTAAAGTAAAGGAAGTAGTTTGACAGCTGCAATCTGTCCTAAGCTGCCCCCTCTTCAAATGTCCTCACAATATGTTTTAATAAATCACTATTTTCTTTCCTGCAGCTGCCTGCTGCGTTCTAGCTTTGCACACACTTCCTCACATTTGAAACAGAGCTTTCATTTTAGCTGTAAGTGGACTAGCATGGCAATTATATCCGTACTTTGTCATTACTGCAGCCATTTGGCTGCCTCCTGACTTACTCTTTATGGATCTTGTGGCTTGAGATGGGTTTCAGATTTCCCATGTTTGCCCAGGCCAACTTCCTGCTCTCCTCAGTCAGGTCCTCAAAAGACGAGTCCTCACTCTGAGAGGCTGCATAAAAAAACATACATATGGAGGACAAAAATATTATTTTTATGTGTTAGATGATGGTAAATGCTGCTAATGCCAATTTAGTATTATGCAATTAAATACGGAAAATAAATACATTATTTTATTTCTAATTAATTTAGGTCATTTTACGATTGGACACACTTTTTTTCTGTTAATCGAGCCCACATTCTGAAGAAGAGGTAGCGAGTGCTGCGTTTTTCACAGAAAAATCCACTTGGAGGTATGAATCATCATCAGCACCATTAGTCAGTTTACTATTATTATAACGTGACGAACTGTGTTTGTGTGTTTCTGCAACTGTACCTGGAGACAGTTCACTGACTGGCGAGTTGCTGCTGAGGCTTCGAGTAATGTTATGAAACCTGGGTGTGATCCTCTGAGGGTGAGGGGTGGTGAACAGCTGTTTGGGCGTCTGGCCAAACTCCAGGATCTGTGTCAGCATGGCGATTCTCTGGTCAGGGTCCTCGATGCTTCTCAGAGAAACGGAAAGTTAGCCCCATGATGAAATATTAAAATATGAAATATCTTTGATTAGAATTTGTGAGTTTGTTTATAATTTGTTGGTTATACCTATCACAGTCGATGCCTCCTTCGTAGGTCAGTGGGTGAAACACTGAAAGGCAATAAAATGAATATGAGTTTTTGTCCGTTTTTGTTGGGTTTGATGCTGAAAACAGGGGCAGGTTATTTTACCGTTGTGGGCTGCGACAGCTTCACTGCCTCTCTGTTTGAAGCCAAACACCAGGTCAATCCACTCATGAAGGTGCTCGGACACATACTGACTCTCAAGAGCTGTTCTGTGCTTCTGAAGAAAATCATTGGCATCTGGAGTCGTGACAAACGGGAAACGGTAAATGTTAAGGAGAGAATATGACACCTGGGTAGCACAGAGTTTACATGTACACATAGATTGAATGAAAGAAGGGGACGGACCCTCCGGGTCTGAAAAGTAAAGCCAATGTGGAAGGGCCCTAAACCTGCATTCTTTCTAATGGCCAGCAGGGGGTGACTCCACTTATTACAAAAAGAGGTCAGATTGAATAGAAGTCTCTAAGACATGACCCCACATCTCACTTAATTTGTTACCCCGTTAACATTTTACTAAATACGTTATCACAAGTCCTCTTTTTTTAATACAGCATGGTGCTCTTTTTGAAGATGATGATCCCATTTAGAGTAAAATAAACGATAAAGCAGTGTATGTATGTAAGGCATGGCTGTTACTGACAAGTCAAATAGATGGTCTAAAGAGTTGCTCATTTTCGATTCAGGTTTTAGCTTTAAGCCACAAGCCAAAAACAGCATCCTGATTAATAACATAGTTAACATGGATTATGGATGCACCTTACTAACCAGCCTAGCTAGCGCGCATTACCCTCTCTTCCAAATATGGTCAGCTCTGGCTCCAGATAAACCAAGATGGCGATGGCCAAAATGCCAAACTCAAGGCTTTAAGATTGTGTTCCAATTACCAATAGGTGACATCATAGTGGCTACGTCCATTTCTTTTGTAGAGTCTATGAATGCATACCAGGATCTGAAAGTTACCTGAGGCCCACTGTGGGAGAACAACATCTCCGACTAAACTTCCGTTCTGCCTTCTGCCCAAACCAAGATTCAGTTTGTTTTCCAGGAAGCTGCAGTCGTTCCCATAAAACTCTGGAATCAGCTGCATAATGAGAAAGACATTTATACAAAGCAGACATATCATGAAACAGGATCTTCGACACAAAAACACATCAAAACACTTCAAATACTGCTTTGCAATGGAGTTACAGTAAATGCATGTTCTGGCACCTCAAAAAGAGCTCTGTGGAAACAGCGAGTCAACCACTGAACTGATTAATTATGGTTTTAATATTCTCTGGGTTGAAATTCTCAAACAGGTTTTCACTTTCTGTCCTGACTTGCCACTAAGTCCTCCTCCTATAGAAACAACAGCAAATATTTGCTTCTCAGTCATCATCAGCATGCCGGGAATCCTGAATAAATTGCACACAAGGTCTATTTTCACAGTCATTTTCACAATTAAAATGTAACAGGCAAGAATAGATAAATGGATCATTTTACACCTATTGTCATGTTGATGTAAGTGAAAAAAAAAATGATTTGGCTGCACTGACAGCGCAAACTCTTCACTTCTAGGAAAATATTTTGTAAATATGGCAGTAGTGTCTCACTGACATAATACAATGTTGGGTCATATTTTACCTCTTTAAAGTCTGTTGCTCCCTCCAAGCAGTTTTTCCATGTATCAGCTATGCTGTAAGAAATCAACACAGAGCAGTAAATACAAATATGCATCATAATACAAAATATAATAATTTAATAAGTCCTTTACGCAAAAATAAGAATTCACAGAATAGAGTAACATTTTTTCATATATCAATCTCCCCATAATATTCACAAACTTGTTGATATCCTACAATTTATGGTTTATCAAATGACTCAGTCACAGTAAAAATAAGAGAACAGAACAGATATTAAACACATGTCTAATGATGACAATTATCCAGTATAAGACTTTTTGGTACATTTGAAATGACAGAAATAATGTACCTATTAAACATGCGATCTGCGTGGTCATAGCGGCCATTCTGGAGACAAAGCATGTGCTCTGGAGCTGCAGTGGAGAGCACAGTAATCAAAATATTAGCTTAATTTTTCACTAGAAGAAAAGTTGAACACTATATCAACAGACTCTAAGACCCAGAATAAATTTGCAATAGAAACTACCTGATCCCTCATTTGTGTAATTAGTCTCTAGCTTGCTGCAGTAAAAGATATTACCAGCTGTTGGGAAAGGTGCTCTACAAATTAAACAAAAAAACAAATAAAGAAGAAAAGCCTAGAAAGGCTAAAAGGTTTTTGAGGTTGGCTGGTGCATAAACACACTGAATACGGCTGTGTGTGCTGTGCTTACATGCATGCTCTCGGTTTTATGATGAAGTGTGTGACGTACCGACTCTGACCAGGTAGAAGAGGACGTAGCCTGGAGATGAGTAGTGACTGCCATACATGAAGCGAGGTTCAGGCATGCCTCGATAGCGAGCCTATGAACATGACAATCTCTGTGTTACTGGTAGTCACAGTACAGAAACAACATGTAGCAAACACTCCAGTGCATATACATCCATTATAAAAAAGGTTTTAAAGTTAAAACATACAGTATGTATTTTTTTGCCAAAAGGGGACTCAAATCAATCAAAACATTAAGAAAAGGTGGACTTTGATGACATTGTAAGGTAGCGCGGGATCATGGGAGTTGTTGTCTTCGTTAATCAACCACCATTGATGGTAAAAAAAAATCCCTGATGACACTCGGAAGATATCATGTTTACAGACAAATGTATAAATGTTTTTCCACATTACGTTTAGTCATGTTTATTTGTGTTAATTGTGCTAATTTGCTAAATTACCCACATAGCTACTGTAGCTAATGTTATCTGGCAAACTCAGTCATGGGATAGCCCAGCACCATTATCCATGGTCAAAACAATCAAAAGCGTAACTTCTATTATATGCTTTGGTTTTGTAATCTGTTGAAGATTTTGGAATTCTGTTAAGTTTAGATATACATGTTGCAATCTTGATCTTGCTTTGATTGCCACAAGGAAGTGCATTACAATCCCCCTCCTACATTATTACATTATAAGCATGTTGAAAGATGAAACATACTCTGACGTATTATCTGGCATTTCCCCGCAAGTTAGAGCAACTGCAGGGGTTAAAGAAGATACGATTCCATTGACAGGCAACCAAATGATTTCTCTGGGTTTTAACATTGTTGTGAAAAATTGGATAATAAATTACACTACTCACCAATATATGTAACATTGGTCATTTTTAGACATTTGGGCATTTTTAGTCGAATAGTTTTTTTTTAAAATGCAGATATGTTTGATCTTCTAAAGAAGCTGTATGAGACGTGACTGGGATTGTCTGCATAAAGTTGTCAACATGGAGGTGTGGCTTGTAGCTAACGGTGCTAACACCATAAATAATGCTAACACTGCGTCATTGTCTGTTACTGCTGTGCAGAGTTGCAACAATTAGTCAGCCAGTAGGAAACACTCACAAAGACTCACATACACTAACAAGCACGAGCAGCCGCACAGTCTACAACAACAAGGACTGTGCTTCTCAGATTACAACACACGATGAGGGAGCGTGTTCTTATTCTCTGTTCAGGACACCATTAGTACACTATATCTTTGCAAAGCAAATAGTGTTTTGCTGCTATATTAATGCTCTGAATAAGATCAACAGACTTAGTCACTGAGCTACATCTAAAAAACAAAACAAAAACAGAAGCAGCAAAGTCTCACCAGCAGTCGGTCTAGTCGCTCTTTGTTTAGGGCTCCCACAGGTTTGCTCAGGTCCCTGAATGTGGCAGCATTGGTCATATCTAGGGAATATAAGGACAATAAGCTACTGATGCATTTTAAATATGAGCAATTGTAGTGAGAATCAAAAAACTACTGCTCCAGTTGTTAAATTTAACCCATAAGTCACACAAGAAGCAATGCCAAACGCATCAAACACATAACAGCAGTTATGAGACCTGTAACTGCATCCCAGAAACAGGATGGGTACTGATCCTGACCACCTTGGTCTTCCGTAGTAACATGTTATGTGAATTAATCTTTGGTATCGACCTACCCAACTGTGCGCTTGTGTAGTCAGCGATGACCCAGGGGAAGACAGGATACTGGGAGAGGTCGTTGCAGCTGCGGTCAGCCAGGTTGTTGAGGTGAAGAAGGTACTGGTAGTTGCTCATTTGGCCGCGCTGCCACTGCAGCATGTAGCTCTCCGCTGTGTGCTCCGTCATGTGGTTCTCTGAGCAAGAAACAGAAAAACAGCAGGTTTACGTAAGTCATGTTTACGAGGTTTCAACAATAATGGTTGAAAATATTGCTAATATTTTGGATCAGTGCTGACGTCTCATACTCATGTAGGCCATCAAGGGAGTGTAAAACACTTCCGAAAGCCTGATTACTTTGCTGTATATTTGCATTATGTTGGACAGTTTTTCTGTCACCTTTTGAAGACCAAAAGGGTTAAAATAAAAAACATATTCCATCACCAAACTAGAATTGCCATTATGCTGTTGTATGTCCTTGCAAAGGGACCTTGACCTTTGACGACCAAATTCTAACCAATTCATCCTTATGTGCAAGTGCATGTTTGAGCCCACTTTGATGAAACTTCCTCAAGGCCTTCTTGAGATATGGCATTCATGAGAATGAGACAGACGCAAGGTCACAGTGACCTTGGCCTTTGATCACAAAATTTTAATCAGTTCATCATTGAGTCAGAGTGAATGTCTGTGCAAAATCTGAAGAAATTCCCTCAAGGTGTTCTTGAGAATGAGACAGATGAGGTCACAGTGACCCTGAACTTTGACCTGTGACCACCAAAATCTAATCTGTTCACCGTTGAGTCCAACTGGACATTTGTGCCAAAATTTAAAGGAACTGTTAAGATACTGAGTTCACCAGAATCATGATGCTTCCGGCTATGGCTAATGCTGCCGCTGAGGCATAAAAACGTTCATATTGGAAGGCTAAAGTAAAGTAAGAAAAGCAGCACACCAAGTACCTAACTTACATGCATAAGACTATCTTCAGTACTGCTGACCTTCTTGTTTCTAAGACACAAGACTGTTTAGGAATTCAAGATTGTCTTTAACAGACTCCCTTGTGGCTTTGACTTTTCTCACCCAGGAAAGTAGCGATGTAGTAGTAGATTTCATCCCTGTCAGCCGTGTTGTAAAACTTCAAGTAGATGTCAGAGCAGAAATCGTTCTCTGTACAGAACACCTCAAGACCCTAGATGATTAGTGAGATGCATGCAAACATGAAGATTTAAAATGATTAAATCCTTATTGAACACATTTTTATGTCTTGACTTGTTATGGTTATTGGTACCCCACCAGAGGTTTGAGTCCATGCCGTCTTTTGTAGATTCTCCTGACTCTGTGGAGTTTGATTTGAATCACCTGTTCCTGAAATGACAAGCCATACAAATGTGATGCCATTGCCACAGCTCAATAACAGAACTCAGCATGTCTGTTCAGATGTGGCTGCTCACCGGATATCCATTGAGAGGCTGGAAGTAGAGGCTTTCATCTGTTATGCAGATGTGGCCGGGATTGGACACCAAAGGCGTGACCATCTCCACCGCACACTCCATGTGAGGCTTCTCAGCGACGCTCTGAAAGCTTTACATCAGATTTCCAATATTGTCTCATTTAGCTGCATACTCCTACGGAAACTATTAAACAACAATGCTTTAATCATTATATTACATTAAACTAGAATTATGGCCTCACAGCTGTATGCTACCACAAACCACTGAACTTTCACTTACAATTCATGACTATCTCTGTGAAAACAGGGATGCTTCACACACACACACACACATCTTCAACCCGGCAGCACAGAAAGATTAGTATCACCAATTCAGTATCTGACCAAATGTCTCCCCTTATGTTCCTGAGACATGACGTTGAGTAATTGCCAGAAAGGTTTTTGTTTTTTGCAGAATATTACGAAGTCACAGTGAAGTCGACCTTTTGGATATAAAATGTCATCATCACTTTATCATTTTATCCTATTAGACATTTGTGTTAAATTTTGTCATATAGCATCCAGAATGGGATGGATGGACAAGGCCACAACATAATGCTCTGGCCTCAGCTATAGTTGGCGCGGATGTAAAAAAACATTGAAATCAAAGCACTTCAGTTTGTGGTCAACATACCAGTTTTTGTCAAAAGATGATCTCGCCAGTCGTGATTGTAAATTGGCTGCAATCTAGAAATACACAAAAATATATGTGTTATGCAGGGATGACTATATGATAGTTATTAACAAATAACACTAATCATGCTCTGAAGGAAGTAAGATTAAGTTGAATACAGTACAAGAAGCAGAATGAATCATTCATGCTTTTGTTTTTCATAGTTTCATCACTTTGTTTGAACTTTTGAGCACTGGTTGACTCACCATTGCAGTTTGGTCTCCAAGCTTCTCCAGACAGGACGCCCTGTGGAGCTGCAAAATTCACAAGATTAAAAAAATGAGCAGAGCAACACTGACGCCTATCAGAACGACAAATATAAAATTGCATGCATCCCTGAGTCAAGAACAATCTAACAGCAGTTTATCAAAACAATTTAACCTCCCAGTTCTGCAGCCATTATTGCTTGGGAGTAGCTACATACCTGTAGTAATGTTTGAACAACATCTTCTGTTTTACTCCAACCTTCCAGCTGAAAAGTCACCTTCTTAGACCCCTGTCACGGTGATGAGAGAAGTTTAAGTGTTTCAGTTGAATAAATGAGCAAATCTCCGAGCCTTTTTCTGTTCACAACTACTTCTAAACTCATTTTTTGTTGTTAAATATGGGGCTTCACATAAGTCTTTGGATATATTCATTTTTTAATGGCTAAAATTTTGAGTTTTAGTGTGAGCATTAGCATGACAACAAGGCATGTAGCCAATTTTGATGCCTGGAAAATACTGCAGAAAAGTCTCCAAATAGCTGAAATCCACATATTATTCGAGGCTGTGATATGTCAAGTGTGACTAATTGCATTTCACACGCTATTTAGACCCGACAGGACCTTTACCCTCCACATTTTTGCAAGCATAGAACTTTTTTTTTTTTTTTTTTTAAAAAGGACTAGACCATGATACACTGCAGATTTGCATGAACAGATTTTCATCCTACAAACAAACAGATAAAGAGCACAGTCAAGTCTAAGCAAACAGCTCCTGGCATATAAACTTCAGAGGAGAGCCCTGCCGAGCTTCAGCTGACTCACCCTTTCATTCCTGTAAGGTGCTATGACACTGTTCTCTTTGATGTAGATAACCTGAAATTAAAGTGAAAGTGAAATTTGGGTTTTTACTTTAAAAAGAAAGACCGGTAACTAAAATAAAATTACAAAAAAATTGTTGCTTAATGATGACTCACCTGTACACATGTAATACAGATGGTAGATGGCCTCGGCCTATGAGGAAAACACCGAAAAAGCAATCAATTTATAAGATTTAAATGGAAAGTAAAACAAATTCCAAAATTAAACAGTAAAATTGAATTTTCGGATTCTGCTGAACATAAAATAACCAAAACCAACTGTGTTCTAAATTGAACTACCAGCTTATGTCATCTGAAAAGCAGTATCACAATAAGTTTTTAATGATAAGACACAATATGCTCAATCATTTGGAGATGTCGGTTTCAAAATTGGTGTCTTGGTTAAGTTAACATTAGTGTGCCATTTTAAAGTTACCGGACCAGTTTGACAGACTGAGTAAACAACAGCGTGTGAACTGAATGTGCTGGAGAGGAAACTGCGCTCACTCGTTGAAGGGGTTGTTCTCTTTCTCGACAAATTCAATCTTCTTACAGTCTCGAAGAGGAATCTGCAGAAACAGCATCACATAATCATTTACAGAGACCTGGTTACTATATCGTGTGTAACACAGAAACCCATTGTACATAATAACATCCATGCAAACTTGCATTATAGAATAGGACTGAGGAATATGCTGATAATAAATCAATATTATGGTATGAGACTCAACATCGCCATAGATTTTACTTACATTACTGTTGATTAGTGATCAAAAAACTCATTGTGTAAATAGTTTGTGGAAACACCAATAATCAACCCTACAGCATCGTAGCAATATCGCTATCAGGGTATATAGTCGAAAATATTACAATATTTGATTTTCTCCATATCACCTACAATAAAATGCTATGTTGGTTCTAATATATATATAGTTTGATTGTATTTTTTACTTTTTTCAAACTGCAAATATACTGTTAGTACTCAGATCTTTGGCTTTTTAAAAAAGGGTTTACTATTTCTTATTGATGACAATTTTCAGCATTTCTATACTTCCTTTCCAGTTTTGAAAAAAAAAAACTGGTGGCAAGAGTTAAAAAACACACACTAGACATCAAAATATTTTGTAACAAACCTTTAAAATTGGCTCTTCAAGATCCTCTGGATCAAATATGACAGATCTGGAGCACACCTTGAATGAGCCTCTGACTTTTCTGGAAGGATAAAAGTGAACGTCAGCTGCAATATAGAATAATACAAATATAACCGGGCACATTACAAGGAATTATAAACAGTTCTTCTGGATAAATAGCCAAAACGAAATGCTATTTACATTTTTAATTGTTAATGTTTGTTTCTCATGAGCCAGAATGAATTCAGTTTAAAGATTTTAAGGTTTTGCATCGTCTTGTTTTGCACTGTGAAGCAATCCAGCAGGTTTCTTGGCTAATCTGACATTTATAGCAAACAGTGTAAAATACAATGAGCCGACTGGTAAAGACTGAAAAATTACACTAATGACACAAAATAAAGAGGCGGGAGATGCTGATTGCCACTGTTTGGCTCATGTGACACATTTGAAAACACATCTTTAGGCATAAATCTGTCACTTCTCCTTATCGGACACATTTTCTGCTCGCTCTGATATGACAATAAAACTAAATGGTCTGAATATTCTTGTTCTGAGAGACTTATTTTTTCTTAGTTTGCTCAAACCTTTACAGCAGGATAAAATGGTGTTTGAACAGCTGCTCCTTACAGGCTAACACAACTGCCTCAGGCTTTAAAGGCTTTGACTGATTATCAGTACCTGCAAACACCTGATAAGTATAACAGAAGTGCTACAAGTATATCTAACAGTTCACAGCGTTTTTTGGGTTTTGCACATTATTTTGGCTTTGGCATGAGATCAGAAGGTTGAATAACAAAAACTGGTGAAACTGTGCTGAAAGGTAACAAAGAAACCACATTTATATACCATTACCTCTCCTTTTTTGAGTTTGTTGTCACATGATATGCAGTGTGCTGCTCGAAGTAATATTCCTCCAAGTCCAGCAACAGGAGAGAAAACCTGGGGAAAAACAGCAATAGAGGAGTGTGAAATAACACAAAATTACTGTAAAATGTAGGCTAAATGTGTCGAATACTGTATAAACAATACAATTAACCTACCAAACTGATTGGCTGGTTTTCTTGACACAGGGACGAACACGAGACAACTAAATCCAAATTTAAAAAAAAAGGAAATTCCACTGATTTTACACCTCAAAGTCTGTTTCCAGGTGTTTGGGAGTAAAACTGAATATGTGAAAAAAAGTTGTATTAAGCCTTTTATGGCGAAGCTTCCAAAAATCTGATATACTGCCTCGAGTAGTGTTGTTTAAATAGTATCACTTGCTCGATTTGCATCTCAGGTAATTAAGGGATCAGAATTTAAGGAAAAAAAGGAATGCACAGAATAACAAAAGAAGTTATCTCTGATTCTGCTGCATCAGTTTTGATTTTTTTTTTACGGTTCTGCCAATGTTGGGAGAGTAAATTTGTCAAGTATTTGAGACCACAAATTTTGCTTCCATCAATAATATGGCATATACAGCTTTAAAACTGGCCTATATTTTCATTAATGATCAGTTGGGGAAAAAAACCCACAAATTGTAAGTTATTATTTATTCAAACAAACTTTTTTCATCTTGCCAAGATCAAAGTCAACAGAAAAATCAATAATGTAAAAAAAAAAACCTGGTTTTTAGGCTGCAGGATGCCGACAATGTATGAGGAATTTAGAGTTATTTCAGGATCAGTTACCCAGGTGTTGCCTGTGCTGCAGCCATCTCATGTATGAAATATTTCTGCCTTCTAGTAATACTTTTTTGTTTTAACCACATTTCTGCTCAACAGTAATTGGGGTTTTTAAGCGTGTGACAGCTCACTTCTTTTCTTAAATATCTATATTCACCTTTGGATCTTGCTGGGAGTCTCTCCAGAAACTATAAACCAGTGTTGCAGTAATTGAGATTGATTTTAGTCTCAAGAACATTTTTAAAGATAACGGTCTTGTCTCATTGCATTTGCTTTGCATTTTTACTTGCTCTTGTCTCGGTCTTAGATAAGGGGGACTCTGGATTTTATCTTAAGACCAGTCAAGGGTCAAGACCAAAAGTGCACGGATATCACTAAATTTACAGTTTTAGTACATCTTCCACTCTGGCTCATATTTTACAGTAAAACTTGTATTCACATGATAAATATCCAGTACACTAAATGGAGAAATTGTACTAGAGTTTTAGGGAAAGTGAGTGTGACCCATCAGTCAAAATGGTCACAATGAGAATAAGACACAGTTCGATAAATGCTGTAATTTTACATTTTTTGTCAGTGTCACGATAAAAGTCAGTGTTTTTACTAACACTTTTGTTCATTCAGTGCCACAGCAATCCCTGATCTCATGTAACCTCAATAATAATAACAAAAAAAACCTAATGAGCTCCAGGCAATGAGGTGAACAGATTTGAAATTTGCTTAAAAGAGAGTACTGGTGTCAGATTGAAAGGAGGTATCAGAATCAGTATCAGGAGAGAAAATTCACATGAAAACTGTGACATCACAAAGGAGACATTATTTCCATGTTTACTTGTTTTAACCTGTGGTAGCTAATTCAAAAAAAAAAAAAAGAAGAAAAAACAGTGTAATCCAGGCCTAAAATCATTCCATATGCAGCCCTGTACACTGAAGATATTAAGGGACTGTTCTTTATTTATCAGATGAGGGAGGTAGCTGGGGTGTGGCTTTATTTTTGTTGAGTCCAAAAGCTTAAAATGCATTAGCAATTAAGCACCTCTGTTCTACAACATAAAATACATAATTAAAAACCCTGCTCGCAAACTTAGAAGCTTTTTTATGAGTCTTTAAAAAACAAGTGGCTACATGAGACTACACATCGTGCTATGCCGAACACGGTTTCACAGCCTGAATGAGGCAATGTAAAATCATGCGACTGCGGCGTGGTTTGTTTATAGTCTAACAATAGACTTTTTCACTTCTGGCGATTGCATTTCGACTACAAAAATGCAAAAAGTGGTGTCCATTTGTGAAGATTATCTTGCTGAACAAAATATATAAGTATCATAAATGTTTGTTTACCACAGAGCTTATTTTAATGAATGATTTAAAATCCAATGGAAAAATCCCATAGCCTTTTTAATGAGAGAACCAGGATGAAACCAACTTCTGCATCGGCCTGGGGCACTCTATAACCATATCTCAACGTTTTCGGCTATGATAAATGTTTTACATGAGATTAGATTAATTTAAGGAATCCTGAAGGAAATTAAAGGGCCAAGCTGTTCACAGTAAAACGAATAACACAACAAGACGATAAAATCATGTTAAAACTACAGATAAAAAAAAACACAAGCCTAGAAAACACTAAAGGACTAAAACCTATAACTAAAAATCAGAGGGCAGAGGATCAAGAAAAGGACTCCAAGGATAAAGTGCATCATAAGTGGATCATGGTGGGGCAAATTCGCCTAGTTGTGTGCAAAATACGAGGAATTAAAAAGTCTTTTTTTGGATTTGGAGATTTTGGACATTTTTAATGAACAAAACAAACACCTTTCAAACTGACATGCCTGTCAAACTGATGGTTCTGAGGATATTTAAAATAAATTCAAAACACACAAATTTAGAATTAAATGTCCCTAAAGCAAAATCAAAAACCGTATTTCCTTCCCCAGTGCTTAAAAAAAATATTTGAGGTGCCACCCCCTGTTGTGCGCCACCCACTCCACTCAAACAAATGACAACACTCCCTAAAGACAGTAAACAATTTAACCACTGCTCTGTAAACCATCATTTCAAAGCTTTTAAGAGATCGTCTTTGTGGTAAATAAGGAACATATTTAACTCACCAAGGAGTCATTCTATAGGGCTCTACTTTTCTCCCCATTTGCTCATAATGTCCGCTATATGGTCCCTGATGCACTCCAGTCGATACATTAGCATTGTGGATATACTCATATGACTATGTTGCTCGTGTCAGGTCAAAAATGGCCGCGTGAGGCTTTTCTTTAAGGTTATCGAAAGTGACATCAGGATTTACAGTAGGTTTGATTTTTCAAATGACAAAGACATTCGACTTTCGGTTTACGGTGAACAGACTCCACCTCATATTTATCAACAGCACAGACGCAGACTGTAAATTCCTGCTCCTCTCCGAGGCCACTAATAACAAGAGTGCATCACTCCGCTGACAGCGAAGCTCTCATTAGCTGAGTGGCCCAGTCTGACGCTATAATGGCATTCAGCTACAGTAGAGAAAGACACACGCAGACTAAAGCCACACACTGACCTCCGCGATGTCTGACACAACGTGTTAACAACAGGAGAAGCAGCACAAACCTTTCTTTAGTTCGTTCTTGCGTCTTTAAAAAAGCCATGACTGCACACCATCCTTCTGGAAACTCAACACCGACCTGCCACAGTCTCTGATCACATCTCTGTAAACACGGAAACTTGCTGGACACCACGTGACACAACCTGAGACAAACGATCCCTAAACAAAGGAGCGGAGAGAGGTATCACTCTGACGCTAATTCGGGATACCATAACCAAGTAACAAAATTTAACCCAGGCTGAGGTATTTATATGGAGCCCCTTAAGCCCATGAGTAGATTTTTTTGAAATCCTGTCACCATAAATTAATGAATTATCTCGTATGGGAAAAAAATATCTTGAGCACGCAAGGTAATAATGAATATGAGGAAAACCTGCGCACAAACTGGGTAACAAACAAACAAACAAACAAACAAAAAAATCACTTTTTGGGGCTTAAGGGACTCTGTAAAATAAGGATTTATAAATAACAAAATGGCACACAAGCATTCCTATTTTCATTTTGCACAATGAAAAAGTTATTTTTAAATTATTTGAGGATATTTGCCAATGTTTCTTGTTATACATCATATCTGGTGCAGTTTTTTGAAAGGTGTAGTACTGCATTAACTGGCTAAATGTGTTTCCATGAAAACACTTTTTAGAGTTCTGAGATGATAATTTCGTTAATACAGAAAAAAAAACAGCAGAATTAATTTCTGTCAAAGAAATGCATCTCGCTTCTGTAGTTTTCATACCAAAATGTCTTGCAGAAAATATGAAAGACGTGCGTGAAGCCGCGTCACGCACATTTGGGTTAGTGAATGAGCACCCTAAAATAGGCGATCTTTGTCTGACAACGTCTTGACGTGTCATCGGGGACAGTGAGGGAAGTTTCCGATCTTGAAATGTCTCTAGTTTGAAACAGGCTAACGGTACATGTATTAGACTCAGCTTTATCAAGAATCATGTCCCTGCTGCAGTGTGTCTGCAGATCAACATGCAGTGGAGAAGACACATCGCGGGGCTCGCTTTCAGTATAGTTTTTGTTGTATCATATTTCACTAATAAGGTGAGTTTGAGACGATGCATTTTTCCGTTAACTCCACCTAAAACATCATTTCTCAATCGATTTAAAAAAAAATACATTTTGACTTTTATCCAGGGATTTACTTAAATAGTTTACTATTTCGCAGCATAGAGGTGAAGCAATCGACAGTAACATATTAGTTTTTGCAGTATGAGCCGTATAGAGAGCGTGATTTATTTCCGTGAAAACTGCAGGAAACTGCGATGTAACCCACATTATCAGCAATAACCACGAAGTGAACATGGTTAAAGAGCCTTTTCGAATTGCTGTAACCAGTCAGGCAACCCAACAAAGCAGCATTGTTTGCAATTTTCAACTCTTATTTTGGTAGAAACTGATGCAGGAAATGAATAAATTGTAAAAAAGAAATATGCCGAATCGAAGAGTAAAGCCCACATATGCTGTTTTAGTCAGATTGTTTTACAGATGATAAGTGCCTTTGCATTTTCTTTTGGACCCACTAAATTATCCGAATTTTAGAGGAGGTTTGGTGGCAGTGCTCCCAGTGTTCAGTCAGGGTTTCCCACGCAATTATTTGTGGCGACCTGCCACTATTAAAACATGTAATGCACAAGCAGATTTCTTATTTTTGGAGCTGGACCGATTATCAGGAGCACTGTTGAAATTAGGGTTAAAACAGTATGAGATTTTCACGTTATGATAACTGTCTCAGAAAATATTTAGGTTTCACAGTATCATGGTAATACAGAATTATTAGTATTATCAGTCAGTAGACTGTTTAAGGAATGAAAACAGAAGGGTTAGTTTTGGTTGAATAAATGTTCTATCACTATAAACAAAAAAAATTGAAATTAAAGCAGATTTTTAAAAAAAATCCCTCTTTTGAAAACAATTAAACTAAGTGAGGTTCTCTATCCAATTGCATTTCTGAATATAATACTGTAAATGAGCGAATGTACATAGTGTGATAATGTACAACTTTCTTATCACAATGTACCTTAACAACAATATATTGCTGAAACTCTAGTTGATATATGTATATATATCGTCCATGATAAGCAAAAGATATAGGTTCATGACTTAAATGATCTTTTTCTCTTTTTTTGCAGTTTGTCCTGTCAGTGTTAAATTTCACCTATCCAACCTTATTTCAAGGGTGAGTATCTGAAGGTAAATACTTTATGTGGAACCTCTCGGTGTGTTTGTATTTTCCAGATCATTGCGGGGTGTGTGCAGGCACTTAAAGGTTAAATAAATAATATAAATTCAACACTTGAAGTGGTCTTAAAGGGCAATCATTGGCCTTTAATACCATTCCACTTGTGACAAATACATGTTTAAAAATCTTTGCAATGTGTAAATAAATATTAAGTGCATTTGAATCTGCATTTTGATTAACATGGCCTTTTGTGTGCACCCTATAAATGAGTGATGAAAAAAAAACAGTTCAACCAAAAAAAAAAAATTAACAAAACTGCTGTTCATTAACATGACTAAAATGCATATTTCCAGATGGCAGACATTTATTGGAGCTACCCTGCTTCTTCTCTCTGGGAAGTTTGGATGGGTGGAAATGAGCCACATCTCCAGGTACTTTTTTTATATACTACTGTAGGATTCATACTCAAAGTGTTCTTGTTTTTTCTTGCTACCAACACTCTAAAAATAGACTACTTGTTTTAACTAAAAAAGTTGTGTTATAGTGTAATTTAAGAGAGGTTTGGGTAATTTTGTCAGGATTAAACTCCTATTCTCAAATTCAGTCAATTTAAAGATTAAAGGCAGCCCGGACCCTTACTTTTTTTTAAGCTAAGACAATTTGTTTTTACAGAGAATAACCACACATATTATTAAGAGATTTGTTTCATATGTTGTAATGTTTTCAGATCAGCAGCTCTTTCCTGGCTTCCTGGCTCTCTCCTGTTTGTGGGAAACATATATGCTGGTTCCAGGGCCTTATCACGCATAGTATGTCATATAACCTATCAGCCTAAGATCTAGTGTCTTTTCAATTACATAAATATTCAAGCAGATCGTGCAGCTGAGGTGGGATACATCTAACACCCTCATTTTTCTTTTTCTCTGTCCAGGACATTCCTTTTTTCTTCACCCTTCAGAATTCATCTCATGCTGTTAGTTACATAATCTTGAAGGCCGTCCATAGAGAGGTAAGTGCCTGCACCATCTGCGGCGTGTGAGTACGATTATGTGCAGTGCACTCGCTCCCTTTGTACTCCCTCATGTTGCTGTTTTGAAACAAATGGAGCGAAATAAGGCCTAAAGGAGGCAGAGCCACCACCGCTTTATGAGCTTGGGCATACGCTTTATATTGTACAAGCTTTTTATGAGCTGTATGTAATATTCAGAGCATCAATATCGCAGCAAACCACTATTTGCCATGTAAAGATATAGTGGAGGAATGGCGTCCTGAGCAGAGAATGAAATCATGCTACCCTTAAGTGCTCTGTAATCTGAGCTTCTCTGTGGTTTGTTGTTGTAAGCACTGTTGCCATTGTTTAGCACTGTTCATGGGGTTAACACAGTTAGCTGCTAGCAGCCAGTTCAGCCCCTTTAATCACCACTATGATATAGCTCAGTCTGTAAAATTACTTTGTTTTCTCTTTCCAATCGACAGAAGATGCAATGGCTGAAATTAATAAGGTTTGTGCCTTTTCCCTGTTCCATTCACCTGTGCAATAGCACAGTAAGTTTTATCAATATGCAGTGCAACTATATAGTTGACTTTTTTGTTGTTGTTGCCAATTTTTCACATGTAAATTACACACAGGTCGTAGGAGATTGGATAAAACATGAAAATAGATGACATTTTAGTTCTCTCACGAAAGCAGCATGATTACATAATAGTAATATTAATGGATATGATGTTGATAAAGGTAATACAGAAACTTTTAAAGCACTTTTTTTTTGTTTGTTTTTGATCAGCAATGATAAAAAGTAAAAGGACATACTCAAAAATATGAAGCCCAGAGGTGAAATATTCCTTTTTCATGACTACATCTTTAAATGTTTCTGCTTGTTCTAGCATAAGCTTCATGCTGCTCTCAGCTATCAACCTCCCCCTCCATGATCCTCAGGTAATAATTCATTTCTATCATTTCTACTTGGAAAGGGGAATAAGACTGTTTAAGGGTCATTTGCCAAAACAAATCTACTAATGTTTTAAATGTTTGCATATTTTGCAGTTTGACTACAATGGTTATCTTTGGGCTGTTTGTCATCTGCTCTGTGTCGGTAAGTCCAAGAATATACAAAGATGCTACACTTTTAAATGTATTAGCTCAGGATTTACATAAAGAGAGGAACAATGGCCTGAGAGCTGAGCCACGACGATAATTAAAGAAAGTGTAATAATCAGTAGAGGCTGATTGTTTAAGTATATTATGTCATTTTTCAGGTGCATACAGGGCGTTTCAAGTTCACTATAAAGCCAGTAATTTAAGGTATGTGGAAGCAAAATGATACATAATAATAGAGAACATATAAACATGTTGATTGAAAGTGTGTTTCTTCCTTATCTAACACAAAGGGCCATGTTTCAGCTTAAAAAAACGCTCTGTTAATGGGACCAATTGGAGAAATGCCCTACTTTTTCCACACATACACACCGACTTAGCTTAAAATTTGTTCACTAAAGACACTCATTTTGTTATGTTTTCATTGTAGTGACATTGAACAACAGTGCATTAACTACTTGTTCAGGTAAGAATAAATCTTTCTAAAACTATCGCATACATCACACATCAGTGCCATTTAAAAATTAAAGGCTTTACAATGTCTTAAATAATCTAAACTGATTTTTTTTCTTACACAACAGCTAAGACCTATATGCACTCATTTTATTATTTACTTCTTTCATTTTAGAAACTAAGTGCCTTTAAGAGAGGTCTACGAAGCTGTTATCTCGACTGAATTTGATGCAACATGCAGATGGTCCGATTGTGTTTATTGCCTTTGCGGGAGCTCAAGAAGGAGTCAAAGTTCACTAGAATATTGAGCGGCTGAAAGGCTGGAGGAAGGGCCTATGATTCAAAAGAGGAACGGAGTAAAAAGGGCCTTTACAAGTTAATATGCAGAAATCCAGACATTTTAAACTATATATAAGTAATAGCTTGCTTACTGGAAAAATCTGAGTTAACTTAAATGCATAACCTCTATGATAAAGTGATTGTAAAAGGGTTTTTTCTCATGTGCATCCAGAAAAGATGTGGTACTTTTTTTTTTACATCATCATTAGAGTGCATCTTCAGATATTGTCTAATTTAAGCTTTTCCTGCCTTTACACAACAGTGTTCTGCTGCTGGCCATTGCTGCCCACCCAACAGGTATGATTGATCCTGATGAGATCTCACATATTTCGTAGGTAATGCTAAGATGATAAAAGTTGCATCAACCCAATGTAGCTTCTACAATCAAAAATCTGTGCCTCGCAAACATATTTTTGTACCTCTACAGGTGACCTCATGGGTGCCTTGGAGTTCCCCTCCCTTCAGTCCCATACTTTTCACTGTGGTTGCTGTGCCAGGTGAGACCTTCCAGTTTTTTTTAACACACATTTACTTAGTTTACAAAGTTTATATATCAGCCATTAGCCTTTAAGAGTATACATTTTTTATGTCAGAAATAAAACTTTTTCAGCATGATAGTAAATGTTTGTTATATCACAGTGCACTGCTGGGGTTTTTGTTGCTGTTGGCCACAGTCAAACTAAAAAGTGGATTGTCCCTCGAGCACTTCGGGGTCTGGATATTTCTGGCTAAGGTGATTGTTTATCATTTTTTACTGTTTTTATTGAAATGACCTCTGCTTAACACCAAGTTTTGCATCTCTTTTCTTGCAGGTTACTGCGATATCCCTCTCCCCATTTATGTTTGACATGGACATTAGTATTCCGTCTCTTCTTTGGTAGGTACCTTACACACCTATTTTAGGTATTGAGGTAGGTATTACATATTGCTTAGACTTTTGCAATTCCTTAGAGTTAAAAGCCTTGGACAAAGGCCCTCGGTCCTGTCCACTTGTCTTATTCATTTGTTTCGTGCTTCTTCTCCAGGTGTTTTTAGGTCCTCCTTATCTTGCTTTGCAGGTTCCATGGTAATGCCCGCTTGGTGATTTTCAATGTTTTTAAGTGCGTGGCTCCACTTACTTCTCCTAATTTGAAGTTGTATGGCTTCTTGCTGGGTGCACTCCCATAGGCTGGTGTTTGCGATGGTGTGCCAGTAGATTCCCAGGTGGCATCGGAGGCAGTGTCTGATGAATTTCTGTAGTTTGTTGAGTATTTTGGTAGTAACTTTCCACAATTTTAGTTTTCCACATATTACTTAGTGTGTTGACTCTTGTTCTTGCCTTTCCTATTCTGGCTTTGACATCTTCTCTGTTCCTCTGTCCACAGTAAATATGCTCCCAAGGTATGTAAAGCTGTCTAACTCTTACTAGTTTATGTGCTTTGTACTGCATCTTATGGTGAATGTGTGCAAGTAGTGCTATAACATCAGCAAAATGTAGATCCTTTAGTTGTTTGTCCAGGCTCCATTGAATGCTGGTTCTGTTGTTGTTGATTACTTGGTATATGATCGGGTCCATGCAGAGGAGGAAGACTGAGGGCGAGGGCAAACATTCCTGTTGCATGCCAGTCAGAACCTCAAAGGCTTCTCGTGGGCATCTGTTACGAGGGAACTCAACACTGAGTCTCTTAGAGGGTGCTCTTGACAATACAGATGAACTTTGGTGGGATGCTTTAGTGTGGAATCAGTTTCCAAAATGTCTCAGTTAACAATGTCAAAGGTCATTTAAAATTAATGAAACTGGCATGGAGGGTGGCAATTTGGTCTTCATAAGTAAGGGTCTATGAAATATGTCGTAATTTTCTTCAGAGTCCATGTTTTCGGTTTTAATGTTTCTGGGTTCCGTTTTATGATTTAGGCATGTCTTGTTATCATTAAGTGTCAAATCTTATGACTATAATGGTAGGGAAAAACCTTGATTTTTATAACTTAGATCCACATTTTGGCAAATTCCTGGATGTTCTATGTTTTACAGAGAAAACGAGAAAAACCCACATGATGGTAAACAGTTGTCAGTCAGTTTGTTTTTGTCCTCAGTCTTCCATCCACTGCTTTCTGAAGCCACTCCATTTGAATATAGTCGAGCACCTGCCCTCATATTGAGAGCAGCATTATTCCCTTGAAGTTTCTGCACTCCTTTTTGGTCTCCTCTCTTGGGAATCTTCACGATTTCATGTCCACAGTCCGACGGGACTTCATTTACCTTCTAGATAGCCTTCGTGAGATGGTGAAGCATACTTAAAATTTCAGTGTATAAAATTGAACTGTATTGATCTTTGGGTTTATGGGTTCCCAGCTGATGAGGGTTTGTGGCGTCTTTGGATAGCATGAACCCTACTCCTTCAAGTGTGGTTTTCCAGGCCCAGTACCTCCTCATCTCCTCTATTACTGCCATCTTTCCTCTTGTATCCATGATATTGGTGTTTTGTGTTGCAATGTTGGTAGGTCATCTTGGCGTCAGAAGATTTAGATACACCGTCTGCTTGTGTATTTTTGTATTCATCATCATTTTCTCTTTAGCTTGGGAAATTGAAGAGTCTTCCGTCCCATGACTTTGGTATTGTTTGGTTTTTATCAGTGTTTCCGTAGCATATGTTTCTTACTGGTTGGAGTTGCTAACCCCCCAAACACAATATTCCACCATTTTTGATGTGTTTCTTAGTTGTTTTTTTACCCCCTCCCTTGGCCACTAATCTTCATGATAATGGATTACAATATCACACCAAATGGGGAAAGACAGTCTAAGGTTTATGGACAAACTGTCTTGGTACTGAAAAATATGAATAATATAATGGACGATCAACGAATGTCAGCTCTTCTAGGTTCTATGTGTTTTTCCTTATTATTTTACACCGGTACTACAGGGGTCATTATCCATAAACCATGAATGAATAGTACATTTTGTTTCCTTGTGTTTGGTTTCAGTGTGGTCATCAGTCATGTTGGAGAGGCCCTGCTGGTGTACTCTCAGAGAGACTCACAGCTGTGACGAGGAAATTGCAGCTCGCTAGGTTAATCTACAACTTTCATGCCATAAAGAAATTTCTTTTGTATTTTTGTAATTTCTCATATATGCACTGACAATCTGCTGACCAAATAAAGCTACTTTTGTGTACTTATTGTGCTTGCTTTTTGCTCAAAATAATTTAGTAAACTACAGTGACATTGCAATTCTATTAATTGAGGATGAATGACCGCAACATTTGAGGTAAAGCAATTGGATTTCTTGTTGATGGAACAACTGAGGCCTTTCATATCCCTTCATATAGACAAATAGTCATTTTTATTTATCCAAACCTACGCAGTCACAGACTGCACATTGACATTATAGACTTGAAACAACAATAACACAAAAAAGACAGGGTCAGCATTCTTAATAAGGTCTACAGGACATTACTGTTCTCAGTGCAATTTAACACAGTGATGAGCTTGCTTTCCATACTCCTCTGGAAAAGGACCAACTCAAACTGTTTTTCTATGGAGAAAAGCACATTTTTAGCTTTCCTGTTGTTTTTTCTTTGGATTTGGGGAGAATAAGGCATTGAGTGGTTGTCTTCTCCGAGTACGTGCCTGGGGAGTCTTCTCCTCTTTGATATAACCTACAAGGAAATTATATCTCAGTATCTATATGTGTTTTTTATGCCTTTTAAGTCAACACGGGGTTTTGTAACACTGATAACATTGGAAGAGTGACAATTTTCGATCTCTGCATGGTAATGTGTTCACGAAAAAGTGAAAATCATTGAATTACCTCTTTCAATGCATGTTTGAGTTGATGGGAATCCAACTTCCCAGAAGTTTTCAGGAGTACATGGAGGAATATACAGAAATCGGTGCCTTGAGCAGGCAGACAACTTTTTCTGCCTTTCCTCCTCTGGTAGATGGGCGTAATACTGTTTGAAATACACATCCTTAAAATAGGTTTCTGTGATGGAACGTGTGTGGTGCTCAGCTTCATTGTCAAAATACTTACAATTTCGCATTCCTTGCAGGTAGTGCCCTTCAGTTTCCTTCTTTCGTCTTTCTTGCGAACCACAGCCACGTGAGCAAATGCTGGACGTCTAATCCAAAGAGAGAAAATGTAGATTGTGGAAAACTGATAATATCTTTGACACTGGAATCCTTCTTTTTTTGTCTGCATACCTTTCTGCTCAAAATACCCCAAAAGACAAAAGCATTGATTCATAAAAAGCAACCAGAACCTGCCGACTGTACGGCTGATGGAGTATTTCTTACCGTGCTTTCTGCCTGTTACTTTGGCTCATGGTGTCTTCATAAGGTTCTTGGTGATCTTAGAGATTAAAAAGAAGGACATGGACACTTTAGTTTTAGGAATACCCAATGTCAAACAGAGAAATACTGGTCAAATAACATGATGACAAACAGTTTCTCTAAATGTAAAAGCTCACCATCTTCATCCTCCTCTTCTCGTTCTTCATCATCATTTTCACCACAGGGCTGGCTCTGGCCTGAGTGTGAATTGTTAAATGACTTGTACTCCCCGTAAGCTGTTGTGTCAAACATCATATCCAAACTGTCATTTGCCTTCTCGCCAATTCCTGGAAAGCACAAAGATATATTGACATTTTCATGGAAACACATTTGAAATATGCAATTAAATACTGTGGATAAGACCTGTCAACTTGTGTATGATTTCAGTGTCAACCTAAGCATTTCCATTAGCAATTCTTTTTTTAAAAATGTAGTTTATACTCACCCGACACGCTGTGTCTTTTGTCCTGGGCGTTTTCTCCCCGACACTGGAGTAAACTGTGACTGACCCAAGTGCAGTCGGTATCTACTAATTCTCCGGGACATTCTTCTTCGTCTTCCTTTTGCTAAAATATAAACTGGTACAGATAAATAGCTCGGTGTAAAAGACACCATTTATCCAACTGGTCAGATATTTGCTAAATAACACTAAAAATCATCAAGGTGAATGAACATTTCTGACATACAACAACAAAGGGCTTTTCTAAATTCATAATGCACTTCAGATCAGCAGGATATACAGTATCTTGATTGCTAAAACAAGGCACAAGAGCCTAGTGACTGTATATATTCAGCCATGCGACTGTACCTCGTGCTCTCTCCACTCGCTGTCATACATGGACAGGGCGAGCGCAGGGTCAATGCTCCATGAGGGCTCCACTCTGTGCTTCCTTTCAGCTGGGAAAGTAGAGTTAGCATTGTCACATTTAATTCAGCAGAGGATAAAGAAATACTTGAAATGGACTAACGTTCAGTCTAAAGTCAGAAAAAGACCATCTTTCACATGTTGCTGTCAAACACAAGACACTCAGAAAACTCACCATCTTTTCCTTCATGTTGGTCATGTGAAGCATTCAGATTCAGCCGGGCGGTTCCTTTCTTCCCAGCACTCTCTTTGTTTGCTTCTCTAACATTTGGCTTCTTGAAAGCAGGACTTATACAGGACACGTCTGGCCTTTGGTTTGAAGTCCCATTTAGTGCTGGCCCCGCCTAAATGTTAAAGGAATCACATGACATTTTAAATCCATATAGAGGAGCTATTCCATCTATACTGCTTATATATTATATGCATTTCTATAAATATAAGAAGTGCCACTAAAAAAGCAGGGGATACAAAGATGCACACTAAATTTGGTCTGAAAATACTGCTGCAATTTATCTTGCTGGGTGGTAGCTTTCCCCCAACACACGTTCATAAAAGCCCTGACGTGACTCTACTCAACTCGACTCGCTCTTTTACAAGATTCCAACATGCATTTATGAAAAAAACTTTTTCAAGCCTTTCAGAGACTCATAATAAAGCTTTTTTTCATCCCAAAACTTACGTTACATTTTTTTAACATATCTGATTAAACTTGATTCAGACATAGTTTCAGATAGTTGGCGTACACGAGGGGAGAGACGGAACCCGGAGAGAAAACAAGAAAAACCCACATGATGGTAAACAAAAAAATTGTCACACGTGGATGCATATTAGAGCTACATTACGTTGACAGCTACAGGCAATAAAGTTGCTGTCACGTTACAGTACATGGAGGGTTATCCATGAAAGATAAAAGGAGAAATTTCAATATACCCAACAAAATTTCATGAGTTTTTCAAAGGATTTTAATAATTCCATTACTTGGAGGTTTTCCATAACCCATATCCATAACCATGGGTATAGAGGATAATAGAGGGTGGAACTGAAACATTGTAGGCTGCTGATTGGTCAAAGAGAATCATTTAAGGCTCAGTAAAAAAAAATGTTTTTCTTCGCCCACTTGCCTGGCATTTTTCAAACATAACTGATTCAAACTCTTTTCAATCACACGTTAGTTGACAAACAGGGAAAGACTAAACACGGGGAGAAAATGAAGATTCGTACGTAATAAATATCACATTGACGCGAATATGGGCTTTTTTAAGCCGGCAGCTATAAAACTGAGACTTGCTGTTACGTTACAGTTTGTGGACGAAATCCACAGAAGATTACTATGACTGATTGGGTACTATCTGCAGTGAAAAACAAAATCAAAGAAAGGACCTGGTACCACAGTGAGTCAAGCCGAAGTGAAGCATGCAGTGCAAATGAGACATTACCTTTCCGTCCAGCAGCTGCTTGCTGAAGCTTTGATTGCTTATAGATGCAGAGGCTTGTTTGATCAGGTCAGGTTGCTTGTGTTTGCCTTCCTTCTGTTTGTCCACCCCTTCCTGGATTTCTTGTTTGTCCTCCTCTTGCACCTCCTGCTCAGTTTCCTCCTTCTTGCGCTTTGCTTTGTTAACGGAGCCATCCTCTGAAAACCTTTTGACACGTGGGAGAAGTGATGGGGATGTTTCTGTGGTGGATTCTGGACTGTGGAGCAGCGTGGATGAAGGGGTGGAGCGGTATGGTCTTCAGGCAGGGAAACAAACATGGTTGTGTTATTGGAATGTCTTTTGCTTGATTGAATGAAAGACAAAATTCAGTCAAAATAATCGGGAAACGTCTATATGGGACAAGCCCTTCCGACTTGTGGTATTACTGGTACTGTAGTTATGAAATTTGACTTAAAGCAGTCCACGTGTTTCTTTAGGACAATTCATAATTCACTGCTGTCTGCAACTGTGTCCATTTTGACAAGCCAAAGTTGTCAAAGTCTTGATTTACAACCCATGATACTGTCACAATCGTCAGCCAATGAATTTGCACCAACTGTTATCATCCTTACTTCAAACGAGAGACACACTTCCAGGGAGATCTTGAGCTACTCTGCTGGCCTGCAGCTGTGTCAGTTTTCTAAGGAGAGATGACAAGGAAAAGGAGCTAAGGAGCTAAATTGCTCAATTCACAAAATGAATTTTTGGCAAAATCTCTTTCATACAGACTTTACAGCAGTGTGAACTCAACTTACCATGTCAGGCTTGTCAATAAGTTCAAGCCCACAAGTTTCTGCAACTGCTTCTTCCAGGTATGGATTCACATCATCTGAAACAAGACAGACCCAACAACAACTTCAGAAACTTTACACATGACAACCGGAAATGTTCAATTGTGAGCACTTGAGGACAGGTGGAAAAAATTCTCAGTAAATTATGGAGAAAAACTGTATATGCAAAACTGTATATCTTGGGTTCAACCATTGATCTTAAGGACTCTGACTTGTCCTATTTTTAGAAGAGATGGATTAGCTTGGATTTCACAACACTTAAAGGGATACTAATGAGGCACTGGAAGAAAAACACCCACCCCCATATGAAGAATGGACTATGACAATGGACTGTGTACTCTCTATTGAACAAACTTGATGAGTAAATACATACATGGCGCTCTTTCACTTGCTGGCTACATTCAATTTAGGGACGAATGCAATAATCTAATGCAACTGAAAGATGGCTGGGTTTAACCTTGAAGATGATGTCAGTGTGTGAGTGTATGTGTAAGCATTACTATTTTAAGGCCTTATTTCTAGGTTACTAAATTCAATGACTATTAAGAGAAGGATCCTCAGGAACCCTGCAAGATTAGTGTCAAAAATTCAGCATTCAACCAAATGTCTCCCCTTTTAAGTCATAGTGTTGAATAATAGCCTGAAAAGTGTTCTTCCAAATCATCATGTCATGGTGAAGTTGACCTTGACCTCCTGGACATTTAAGGTAATCACTTCATTATTTTATCCTCTTAGACAGTAGTGCCAAATTTAAAGAAATACCCTTAATGTGTTCATGAGAATGGGACAGACGGACAACACAAGAACATGATGCTTCTGGCCTTGACTGACACCCACACAGAGGCATAAAAACTACACTAATTATGATAATGTCTACTATCACTGCTTTCTATGCTGCTTTCTGTCGCATGGATTGCTCTGAAAGAGGCGGTTTGTTCTGTTCTTTTGAGTTTTCATTATCCAGTCTTCTGAGTAGAGCGTTTAATCTGAGACTTTAGGGTTAATTTACAGCAACCCCTCCCTCCGTGCAGTCCCGTTGTGTGAATTAGTCTGATATGAGGGGTGTGTTAGTGTAGATAAATACTGCCCAGTGCTCAAAAAGGGAGTAACAGTGCTTACTTGAGAGTTGGGATGCATCCAGTTCACAAGTGTTGGGCACAAGAACTTGCACTCTTCCAGGATTCTTTGTAGCGTCCACAGGCTCCTTATCCAGTACTTTAAAAAAAAAAACAACAACACACATAAGAAGACTTATGGCCTTCAGTAAAATTCTTCAAATAATAGAAATTAATATTAAAAAAATCTAAAAGTGGCTTCAAGCATACTGACCACTAAAGAGAGACTTGTTAGACTGTGGTAGAGGCATCTCTGCATAGCGAACATGCTTCATTTTCCCGCCATCTTTTCTTTTCTTTAGTTTGTTTGTGACGGGCAGCGAGCTTGGCAGGATCGGTGAGTCTGGGATGATGCCTTCCTCTTGTTCAGGGGATGAGGCCTGCTGGGGCTCCAAGCTAAAAAAAACAACCCAAAAAATAAAAATAAAAACACCTGCAATGTGAAACTGGGAAATGACACTTTAAAACTCATTCCTGCACAGAACACCAGAACACTAAACTGGAGCTATGAACCTGTCCTGTCATAGAAATTTGTGGAGGAAACATGCATGCAAAGCAGAAGTGAAACCCCTGTGATGTATGTTTTGACTGCAACACTTCTAGTATTTACAGGAACACAGCTGCTGTGTTGCATTTATTTCAACATTTGTATTATGTCAAAGAAAACATGTTGACAAATCATGACTGTGACACAATAAGAGTCTTACCGAAACATCTTTAATTTTTGTAGTTCAGCATGTAGTTTCCTGTTTTCATCCTCAAGGCATTTTTTTTCATTCTCTGGGGAAAAAAAAACAAACATTACAATTTATAACATTTTGCTCTTCAACATGCCAGTGGCCATATCTTGTGGTACATGGCTATTGTCAGAATAGACTTATAATGTTAAATAAAACATGCCATGGATTCTCAAGACTGTTCATGAGTCTACAGCCAGGCTAGCTGTCTGCTAACACTTGCTACTTAATGCTAAAAACAAAGTGTAGCTGAGGCTGATGGGATTGTTATTAGTTTTGCATGGAATTGCTCAAATTAAAATGATAATTTTATGATGATGGCACCAGAGGAAAGGTGAAGGGATCAACAAAGTTATTTGGACTCTCCGTCTGCGTAAACAATGTCTGTCCAAACTTTGCTGCAAATCCATTAAGTGTATGTTTAGCTGTTTCTTAGAATAAATTAAAAAAAAACAACCAGAAAAAACTTGTTGGTGGCACTACAAGAAAATTCAAGCGATTGGTTAAATCATTAGAAAGTCATCCTTTAGGTGCCATATCTGTTGACACAAAATTTAATGGCAATCCATGGTAGACCAACTGATGTTTCCATCTCTAGACGAAAACTCCTAAACGAAAAACCCCAGCCTAAAAAACCCTATGGGCTAAATGTTGAAAAGAAAAGGCCAGTTAAGGGTATTATTAACATTGTATTAAAGAGGCATTCTGTCAGAAATGAATCCCTTTCTGACCTCAGCCTTTTTGATTTGAACAGATTATTAACTACATATGTGTTTTGGGGGAGTTTTTCCTTAGTCGATGTGAGGGTCTAAGGACAGAGGGATGTCGTATGCTGTAAAGCCCTCTGAGGCAAACTGTGATTTGTGATAATTTTCTTTATAAATAAGACTGACTTGATTGAAATTAACTTGACAATATGAACTGATATTAGATAGTGTAACAACGTGGTTTGATTAACCAGAATGACCAACCATTTGAGGCCCCCTTAAAGGTCGCTCATGTGATATCCATCCTTACTTAAGCTACAAATATCTTCTACAAAAAAAACAAATAAAAACAAAAACAAGAACAAACAAACAAAAAATGATTCTCTGATTATCTGCAAGCTTGCAAGCAAGGTTAAATAAATTACCTAAATTTCATTACTTCTGGTCAAAATTAGGGAAAATTAGGTTTTTATTTTAATTCTTCACTTGCAAAAATGTTTTAACTCAGATTTCCTTTTTTTAAGATTATTTTGTGGCTTTTGCCTTCATTACATATAGGACAGCATAAGTGTGAAAGGGGGAGAGAGGAGTGACGTGCAGCAGCAAAAGGCTGCAGGGTGGGGTCGAATCCATGGCTGCTGCTGCAAGGACACCGCCTCTGTACATAGGGTGCCTGCTCTGCCAGGTGAGCTCCTGGGTGCTCCAGGTTTTTTTCGTTTTTTCAGACCAATGAGTCTCTGGCTCCCTGAACCATGACAGAGCCTTTGATTTCTTCAAATATCAGGACACTGTCTTAAACTGTGAGGGGTTCTTTCATTTTATATTTGTTGCACAGAAGAACTGCCATGACCTTTGTCCTGATTATGGGCTTAAAGTAATAAAGATTCCTTGTGCCAGGTAAAGTTAAATGCAGTTTGAGAAACTCATTCTCACGAAGCCTTTGGGATACTGATAAGTATTCCACTTCAACAATGGAGATGTTGCCCATAGCAAAGAGGTGCAATCGATGTGGAGTTTATATTTGGTGCTGAAATTGGCATTTTCTGTTATCTGTTGTAAACGGCTGACCTAAAATTTTCAAAGTGCTTCAAGCATCTGGACTGTCTGTGAGCAGAATGTAAATGTGTTGTTTTTCACAACAGGGAGGGGGGTTTAGCTGCAGCTCATCACTTCCTTTATCTGACTGGAAAAATAAGCATAATGATTGAACTCACTCAGTTTGGCGATGAGGCACAAATTCTGATCCTGGTTATTTTTCAGGTTTTCCTCTAAGATGGCACATCGATCACACTCTCCTGCATGGAGCCTGGAAACAGAGAACAAAAGCTGCTGAACTTTGTTACGCTTTCTTTTATTTTTCCAAACAAAGACAGCCTGCAATGTGTAGGGAGTTACCTTTCCTCCAGGAGACTGATGGCATCCTGCAGGGTTTTGTTTTGCTCCTTTAGCTGCTGCGTGCGATTGTAAAACACCTCAAGTCTCTTAGCGTCTCTGTAGAAAACAAAAGAATTGACAGTTAACTAATGGAGTCACGATTATTTGTAAATATTTACCAATGATTTTCTAAAGCCAGGGTCAAAAACACTCATGTTATCATCATTTTTGTATTTAAAAGGAAGCGACACAGTATACTCACAAACAACGCTCATTTTTCAACTTGATCACTTTAGCCTCCAATTCTAAAAACAGCAAGCAGATGCAACGTTGAAGAATGTGAAACAAAAGCAAAAAAATAAAAAAAGACGTCATTTTTCAGTATGTGACTTTAGTTTAACCTACAGAAACAATAAATTCTATTTATGTCTACATAAATCATGGTTCAGTTACCTTGAAGTGCATTCTGGTGGCACTCTCCGAGCTGCCTCCATAAATCTTCAAAGAGGTCAGCTGGTTTGGGTGTTCCTCTGCTCTGTCCCGGGCTGCTCATCCTCCATTCACTGATAAATCCAAACTAACCCTCCGAAACTACCGACCTGCCAACACTGCCTGGAAAGAAAAATCTTCATCATATATATTGTTGGGGCAGTTACTTTTGAAATGTAGTAGGTTACAGATGACTAGTTGGTCTGTTAAAAATGTAATAAATAATTTAACTATTTTAATTCATAGATAAAAGTTTTGTCATTTCTGACATTTGATGACTTTTTAATTATGTGTTAATTTTTTAAAAACTGGGCAATAAAGCTGAAAATGTCTGGAAATAGATTAAAAGAAAGCATTTCCGCAAAGGGTAAAGATGCGAAGCAACATGAGAAATATTATATTCTACATATAAACCTTTTACTAAAAATAAAATCGTCGGATGTAACCCCTCTATTCACCAACACTCTGATAAATAACCTTAATTTAGTGACACGTTTTTTCTCTCAGTAACTGTAAGTGATTAAAAATTGACTGATTTTCTAAATTAATTACATTCACGTATCTATATGTAACTATGCTGAAGGGTAACTAGTTACATGTAACAAAGGTTAGTTTCTCCCAAGCACTCATATTTCTGTATTAATTTATGAAAAGAAGCACGGACATGTTGGTCTCTCAATGTGAAACACTGACCACTAACTGAGCTACAATCACAGCCTTTTTTTTTGTTGTTGTTAGTATTGTCAACCCAGCCATAACTGTTTATGATAAACGTTAACACGATTTTGGGTGAATATCCATCATACTCCTTTTCCTTTCTTGTGTACTCGCCATCCCTCTTTTACTATAACAGAATCTGAACACTGACAAACAATGAGGCTTTATGGAAAACACTGAAAGTAAGTTATAACTCACAGCTAACTAGCTAACGTTAGCGTTAAATGTGCTAATGAGAGAAGTTCGCATTAAGGTTTAAATGTCTACTCGGAGGCAAAGTACAGATCACACTCGACATTTGCTGGCATTGCTAACATATTTTGAACCTGAAAACACTTTCACACAACACTGAATTATTCATAGTCGTCTGCTAATCAAGCAGCACGCTTTTACGTTATGCGCATTTAAACGCTACTTAGCCTGAGTCTGTTAACACAACAGCACCGACGTTTTCTCGATGTCGTAACATTTCACGACAACAACGTCTGTCTTACGTTTTTAAAAAGAGCAACACTCACACAGACGAGTCTGAGGAAAGCGTACAAGTTGACAGGGGATGATATTGTTAAGCTGACATATCCGTGTGGAGTTTTTTCATGTTGACAACAACAAAACAAAATCCAAATTCGCGCGCCGAATTGCATGATGGGAAGTCTTCTTCTTCTTCTGCTGCTGTTGGTAATCTGGAATCTTGGACGCCCTCTGCTGTTCAGACTTTGTACTACTACAACCAGTGCACAGAATAAACATCTCTTAAAGGGCTCTGACTGCAACTATAAGAAGCAATTCTGAGCAGTTTGGGCAAAATTTCATCTTTTTATTTTTTATTTACCGTTTGTGGAGCTTGTTCTGTGCAACAGACCATCGAGGACGTTAGATGAGATATTTTGAAATATATGTTTTTCAAGAAATAATGGTCACCTTAAAAAAAAAATCTCAAAGATGTAATGGTTGTTTTTTTAAAGCAATGATAATTAATTGATTTTTAAGATAGACCAGATGATGCTGCTTGGTAAAATTTTAATCAAGCCTACACAAATCCAAACTTGCCAAAGCATCCCTGTGTAACAGTTTAGCTACATTATTGAAAACAACTATTTGGACATGTGTCAGCTACATTATGGTAAATTGCCATTTTCTCCCTATTATGTTAAATTCATTTTTTGGCAATCTGTGGAATCTATATTGGACTTTGTACAATTTACTTAATTAAAAACAAACAAACAAAAAAAACAATATTTGACATGTTACTTGATTTATAGTTGTTGTATATTTCTTTCTATTAAGTTAACTGAGGGGAAAGAAGCATTAAAGAAGTTTGTCACTCCAGCTGCACATAATTACAGCACCCCACATTTATTTGGCTAAAAATAAAGCCAAAATGACCAAAGCAGAAACTAGTAAAAGGTGACGAGAAATTTACCTTAAAAATGTGTTTTTAAAAAAGAGGATATAATAATCACAAAAATACAGAAAAGCTTTACAATAACTATATTTATAACTATAGTAATTCTTAAAGTATAGTATAATATATAGTATATTTACCATAACGGTACAGATAAAATTAACAAAATATATGAAATAAAGAAATACAATTTGGGCAGTTTTTTATTTTTGTTTTTTTGTTTGTTTCTTTTGCATAATTTAAAGGTGATTTAATTGCAACTTTTTTGTGGCAATTTCTGGGCCAAAACTTGTTAAGTTGCTCATTGCCTTCTTCCCATGTTTGACTATGTGTTTGAAAGAAATCAAACCAGTATCTCCAAAATTACACCACTCATCGTAACCAGAAACTGTAAAAATCATGATTTTTCCCCCGAGTCACTCAGAGGCTAGAGAAAAAAATTTGCATCTCCAGGTAAGGTGTGTGATTTAACAAAAATAAAGTCACATCCCAGCTGCTCCCTACTCTGACAAATAAAGAACAGTCCCTTACAGCTTGATTACATCTTATCTAGTATGGAAAAAGAGGTGTAATGACTTGTGTAAAATTACATTCTAATTTAATACAAAATATTTCGTGGTAGTCAGGCTCTTTAAACTACATAACTCTCCACCTATGTTCAGGGCCAAGAAGTACAAAATGACACAATAAGTGAAAACAAAGGTTACCCTTATATTTGTTTTATTTTTGGTCTTTCTTTAGAATACAAAACAAGAACCAAAATCACAAAAATAACATTTACAAAACAGATTATTTAACTGAGGTGACTGAGGCAACATAGAAAAGCATGTCTGAAACAGTGATACTGGTGGGTTAGCCTGGAACCTCGAGGTAAAACAGCGAGCAATGTAAAAGGTCAGATATCTTTACTGCTTTTGAATTAGTGCCTTTCTTCAGTAGTGCTATTCACAAATGGAGATTAACAATATCATGTTTTCCTAACATGCCCACAGTTAGCAGTGACTTAATGATGTAGTGCTTTAGACCTACCTAAGAACAAGTTGATTATTGTGAGATGTAGGTCAAATATTCTAGGCGTGTCGCACTATATGGCACCATTTTTAATGGTTTCTATTTCAATCCTCTCTCATACACACACGTACACTCACACACAACACTGTTCCTACTCAGCCACTCTTAACTCTTAAATGGGTGCAAATGGTTTCAAACAACTTCCTCCGAGAATGCTTCTGGAATAACTGAATATTTTTATCATCTGATAACCCCCCCCCCTCCAAAAAAAAGCAGGAAACAAAGGCTGCTTCAAACTTTTGGGAACGTTTTCCCCTAAAAGTTTTGACAGAGCAGGAAAAATAAAACAAAGAATGATTAAGAATTGGAATGGCCATCAGTCGGAGGCACAAACTCAAAGTCCCATCTCTCCTAAAATACAAAAATGGTAAGACGAAATGCATACACTGCATCACTGAGAGAAATAATAAAAACCTAGCTCCATTTACCAAAACACAAAGCAGTGAAAATAGTACAGTTTGGTCTGCACTTTTTTTGTGCAGGTATGTTTTTGCATGAATAAACTTTTCTTGTCTTTTCTTCTTTCACATGTAAGACATGGTCACTGGTGATTCAGCATTGCAGATTATTACTTTTTCTTTTTTTTTTTTTAGTTCCTTTGGATGTGTGCCTTTTGTTGATTTTGCATCTGTCACAGCAGGTAGATTGCGCTAGCATTACTTCATATATCTATATATACACATGCATTCAACATCATATGTATCCCCCAGATTAAAATGAACAACAAAAAAACAACTCCTAACTCCCTTTTCACCACTTTAAGCTATAAAAACCTGCATGACAGTCCACAAAATAAAGTTTGCATGGAGGCATTGCTGTTTTTATGTGTGATATGCAGCAGGTTGTAGAGGTGCTGGCGCTGGGGTGTGACATGGAATGCAGCCTTATTCCATTGAGAGGGGGTCATGGGGATGGGCCTATTCTTCACCCCCTCCTATCCAAATGGGCCTCTTTCTATGTAGTTGGGTTTTAGATTCACATTATGCTGGAAGAAGAGTAACTGGTTGCAGACACTGGCAGGGCAGGTCTTCACCAAGAGCAATAAACACTGGAGTAGAGTGTGAATGCATATCTACCATCCTCTGACCTGCTGAGAGAATGACATGTAGGAATATCAACTTCAAATCTGATTAAGGTGGAGGTTTAAGAGCAAAGGTTCCCAACTGGTCCAGCCACTGAGTCCAGATTTCTCCTTAGTCATTAGTTCAAGGTCTGCATGCAAGAGAAATTAGCACATTTAAATTTAATTTGACTAAATGTAAATAACACGTGGGATTAAAACACAATGAAATAAAACATATTGCAAGAATAAAGTCCAAGTGGTTAAAACCAGAGGCATTTTCTACCATTTGAAAACATTGAGGGCTTAGCCAAGACCTTTGTGAGAAAGAAAACTGTCATCTCTAAAAAAAAAACAAAAAGAGAGAAAAAAAGGCGATTCTTTTTCCTTTTTCCGTTTTTTTTTTCTTTGATAATTTTTTTTATTTTATTTTTTGGGTGATTTTGTTTTTCTCAATTTTCCTATTAAATTTTTTGGCTACTTTCAAGAAACTGCCGGCCCGCCAAAAATCACCAAAATTACACTATTTGTTACAGCCAGAAACTTTAAAAGAAAGAAATTATCATTGAATTTTTAAAATTTCTGACAGTCTATGAACACAATATGTGTGACAAACACTTCATGCATTGACCCCTGAATCATGCAGGGAGGCTCAAGGAAAAATATTTGTGGTTTTGGGGAGGAAAAAATAAAAATAAATAAATCCAGCATGTTTTTCACAAACTTGACATGGTCACGAGTCATGTGCGGTCCATTCAGAATGGACCTGCGACCCACTTTTGGACCGTGTCCCACCAGTTGGGAACCACTGTTTTAGGCTATAGCAAGAAGGGTTACATGTTTATATAAAACACATGTTAATGGCATGTAAATACCAAAACATCCTACTCACGCTTCCCTCTCTTCACCACTGTGGGGGCACGTAGCTGTAGCTGGGTGTGCCAGGAGGCCGGTATGTGGGCATCGTGACTGGGTGAGGGGCAACAGACGCTGGTGATGGAGTTGTCAACAAAGTTCCTGAGAAGCAAAGTGAACACAGAATGAGCACAAGCACACAAGTATGATACAACAGGAAGCATGTCCAATTGTTAACCACCCAAAGTCTGCTCTTACCCAGGTGCTGTATTCTACTTGATCAAAAATTGGAGGCACGTGGACGATTTTTATTAAATACTTAAATATATCAAATTTTAAATAATTTTAAAATTTGGCGTAGTTTCCCCTTTACATAAAGTAAATGTGACTTTCCAAAGTGTCAGCACTTGGGTTACTCTGAAAACTCTGTAAAGGCAAAACATTTGCGATGCTGTAGATGGCGTGTCAGCAGAGGGACATACAGTGACTGAAGTTAAGAGAAATTTGTTTTATTGTATAAATTAAGATTAATCGACCAATAATATTCATTTAGCCCACAAATATAATTATCCAATTGTTATAATCACTCTAAAACATAATACTCTACATTTAATTTTCATTATTTAATTAAAAATTCAAATACATTTGAAACTTGTTTCCTTGTGTTGGACAAAGAATTTGTGGACTGTACAGACGAGATGGTTTTTTGATTATCATTTCTTCATAAAAAAAGCTCACAACCACTCGAAAAATGTTCTCTTACCTAAGAGAAAAAAAGAAAACATTAAATCCCAGAAATTAAAGGGTCCTGACAAAATAAGAACAAATCTTGGAAATGAACAAAAATAAGAGGGGATTCTTTTGCATAGCCATTCCTGAATGAGACCCAATGATATTAAAATAAACACTTTGACAGCAAGGTATGGGGCCAGATTTACTCAGACCGTATAAGCAAATTGAGCATATTTACCTTCAAAACAAGGAGACAGAACTTTATATTTAGCATATCTACAAAATATAGATAAAACAGAATAGAAAGCAATGCTCACCAGCTGACATGGCCATGGTGGTGCCGGCTACCATCCCCATGGCGACACTGTTGTGTCGGGGAGGAGGCATGGGCGGGGCGTACATGGCTGCAGGCATCCCATTCGGCTGGACCACTGTAGTGTGATGGATAACATGAGGCGGTGCAGCATACAGTGGCTGTGTGTAATAAGTGCCTTGTTGTTGTGATGGTATTAGTGCCTGGATCACAGAAGAAGAAAACATCATGTTAAAGGTCAAAACATTAAGCAGAGCAGGAATTAAAATGGTGTAAAACTTGACGGAAGAGAAATTTAAACAGGTACAGGTTTATCAGTAAGTTATTGTGTCAAAATTGTAAATCTGAATCTTTGATTATAGCGCCATCCTCTGGCCAATCTGGATAACACTTTAACTCCAGAACCAGGAGCTTAAAACTGCCATCCTTAAACAACACAAACGTACTGACCTGTGCATAGGGGTTCTGTTGGGGGTAGGTGCTCCTGACCGGGTAAACGGCAGCAGGGTAAGGACTGGGTGAGGAGGAGTAGGGTGGGACAGTCCCGGTGTTGGGAGAGCAGGACATTTTGAAAGGAGTGCCTGGAGCATAGCCTAAGTGGGAGGATAAAACTTGACGTTAGTGCTGCTGATTATTCAATGCAGTCACTTAAAATAAGCAGAAGTTTTGCACACTGATGGTTACTAACTGCATCTTACTAAAGATATGCAGACTGAAACATTGACCCACATATGACCTGAAGAGGTGTTGGAATCCTTGCTACAGCGCTGACTTGTAAAATCTCAGTGAGCTCATACTATAGTGAAACCAACATTATGTAAAACATAATTACCACTGGGGAAGGCTGCGTTCGCTCCTGCATAGATATTGGGAGTGTATGCTGGAGCAGCTGCTGCGTAGCCAACAGGGAATCCAGCTGCCAAAAAGGGAACAAAAAAAGTCAATATTTTTCAGTTTTCTTGATTTCAGGATAATTTTTACAGTTAGGATATTTGCTTAAACCATTAAGCATCAAAACATGAAATTACCTGGGTAGCCTATGCCCTTAGTATTGGTAAAGGGGACCCCTGTTGGTGCAGGGCTGTAAACTGGATTCATAATGGACACTTATTCAAAGATTCTGCAATGAAAGAAGCACAGACTGTGAATTTCAGAGCATTTAATTAACAAAATAATTATCACACTAATACTGATTCTAATACTTCTACTACTACTAATAATAATTAACTTTATTTATATAGTACCTTTCATGAAAGAAACGTAGCACAATGTGCTTTACAATAAAAGCAGGCCAGCAAGGCAATTCAGCATAAAAAGACATTCAAAAACAATTTAAAAGAAAAAAACAGTGCTTAAAATCCTTAGATTTAAATACAAACAAACAGACCACCAAACCAATAAATATAAAAAGAGCTTCTGTCATCTGAAGAGTAAAAAGAAGAATTTCAGAAAATCACAGCTGGTCAAAGGCTACAGTGATCAGTTGCATTTTTAGCTTTCTTATAAGAATATTAAGTGAGCTGGCTTCTCTGATATCTATAAGTAATGGAAGAATCTATAGAGAAAAGACGAGCAAAATTAAAGCAAAGATCATCTGGGTAGATCTCTCGAAGTTTCATGTTCCAAAAGCATCCCATTATACAGTATAACCTGCCGTGAATAAAAAACAGAGGCTGGTTTGCTGAAATGTAGACATCCCCTGATGCTGCTGTTGGACAACAGTGTAAAATGACCTGTTCAAGTGAGGATATTGACAAATAATGCATTACTGCAACACTTAGCATAGACGAGCCTTGACATAATAGTTGCTAGAATGTTGAAAAGCAGCATTTTATATTGGGAACAGGCCCATCCACAGAAATGACTGGCCTTTACTTCTATTAACCCATGCACATGCTCTCTCTTTCCTAGTTTAGATCAGTATATTTTTCAGGTCATGTGACCAGCTGCACACTTTATTTCCCTCTAGAGCTGCAAAGAAAAACATGACACCATTTTCAGGAGAGGGGGTTTTCATTCAGATTACTACATTTTACAAAATTGTACAATGTTGAATTTTGTTGTTTTGATAAGTAATGGTGAATATTGTACTTCCAATAAAAATGTGAAAATCACTGCTCAGCTGGGCCCCAGAAAGCGTTTTGCTTTCCCCCCTAATGAGTGGCCCTGATTGGGACTATGACATTATCTGGTAAGGATAACAGTAAGGGCTGTCAATGTCTTATATTAGATGACCTTGTGGAGTCATAGTCACAACAGATTTCTTCATCTGTCTAGTGCTCTCCACATATACTCATAGCTGGCATTTTGACATTTTTTGGGAGCTGTTTTACATAAAATGTATAATTTAACATGCTGATGTACAAGACATCTGCACCACTGTAGGAAATCACCAGATTCCCCATGATATGATATTAACGCAATACTTAAGTCAAGACACAATGTTATTGTGATTTTAAACATGATGTGATATGCATATTGTAATAAAGTATTGCAATTAATTGCAATTTATTATCCTTTTCCTTATCCTGTATGGGCAAGTTATGTCCCAAAAGGAAAATTTTTTCAACATCTGTTTTAAGATAAAACTTTCAGTCTGTTCCTCTCACTTCAGAACATTTTTATTGCAGCAAATTGTATATAGTAGCATGTAAAAGCAACTGATTGTATTATTCTAGTAGATTATCAATAGTTTCTTTTTTTTGTATTTGTTCATTTTTTTATCATTTAAAAAAAAAATCAGAATGATAGTGCCAAGCAAATATATGGCAATACTATGCTGTTTCAATTGCCCCCCTCCCCTTTGCAGCACTGAACTGATTTTTTCATTGGTCCTTAATTTCTTAACTGAGTACGAGCAGTTCCATACCATAATCATGTGTTTTTTGTGCACAACCACTGTTATTTATCTGTCATTATGCAATGCATAATACAGTTGAAACACACAATATTTAACTCAAAAGCATTTCAAAACATTTCATAAAACACTATCTTGTGCAACTGTTTACTTACACATTTGTGTTGCAAGAGTTTTACAACTGTCTTAATTCCATTAGCAGAGTGAGTTTTGACTTGAGCTCCACATGATGCTCATTAGTGTGAACTAATGTCCCTGTGCTGCCCTCTAGCGGTGCTCCAAATACCATTACATCACTTTACAAGCTGCTGATTCAAGGACAATTTCAACAGTGAAGGAAAAGCACTACTTTAACAGCCTACGTCATTTGATATTGAGGTAAAGCTTAAACAAGGGCACCACTATATAGCCAAAAATAGCCCCCTATTCAGTTAATTACGTTACTACCAAAAACCCAAATCTATTTTGCAGTCTGATTTTTGAAAACCACTAGGTAAAATCTAACCTAACAAATCTTTATAATCTCATCATCAAACTGAAAATAGGCTATGTCCAAAACGGCGAACAGCAATAATTCAGCTTAAATAAAGATTTTGATTACCAAAAGAGTCGACAGGAATGAGGAGGGGGGAGCAATTCAAAATGCCAAGTTGACTATTTTTAGTTTTTTTCACAAAGTGTTGCTCGGTGGTTTGCACCTACGCTTGTTTTCAGGAGTCCTTGGTGATAAATAGGTGTTGGTTTGTTTTCAGGTGACGTTAGACGTGCTGCCTGCAAAAATAAAGATGGCAACCTTTTAAGTAGAAGAATTTCGAAAGGTGAACGCAGCGGGGCTTTGTTATAATGAGCTAGCATAGCTCACAAGCATTACTAGCTGTACAACCCGCCGAGCATGTTTGCCTCTGCAGGCTGGTTTCGATGCGCAGACTGACCTGCTAATCACCTGCCTGACCGCGTAAAACCAGCGGACTGTCCCCGGACAGCAGCCAGATGGGGGCAGCTTGTCAACAGGCCGCATAGCACAGGAGGCAGACAGCCAGACAGCTGTGCTCTGCAGCAACGCCTGTCCCAACAATACACGCACAACACTCATCACCTTATCTGAATAATAACCGACAAAAACTTACCGTTAACTGTCCCGACCGTCTGTTAGTCCCCTCCTTTGGTCTTCTGGTGTAAAATGTATTTAGGCTAGCTGGTGTTTTGCTCCCAGATGCTTTGCTGAACTCTTTTGAGCATCGGCGTCACTTCCGTGTAGTGTCACGTGGTCACGTGCGAATATATATTTTTTTCATGAGGTAACCAATTTAAATTGTGGTTATGAATTTTTTTTTCCGTTTTACACAGTAGCTTTAATTTTTTTCTAAATTCTCCTCAATATACACGCGATCTCTAAGACGATTATGAATAAAGTTTAATTATCGTAACAGGTCAGATACTTCTTGTAATTGTAATTAAACAATTGTTTTTTTAGTACAAAGCTTACTTACTTTGTGGTGGGGTTTTTTTTGCAATACGGTAACTACACTTTGACTTTGCAACAATGTAACGTCCAATATCCTCACACTGCAACATTGTTGCAATCCTTCGTGAGCTCATTATTATGGCTGCTACGGTCCTTGCAGGCTATAAAATTTATTTCATGTCGGCAAGGGCTTCGCTTTATCTAAAAACATATCAATATTGGAATTACTCGATTTAGCGCCTTATCTGATTTAAACAACAGCTTTACAAAATAATTTAATGTTTCTTTAAGAGCGGTACATTAAGAACTTTTGTTCTTCGAGGACCTTGACGCATCGTTTCCATTCAGCCATTGAACTGGGAAGAGTAGGGTCCATACTGTTGTGGTTTAAGTGCGACCTATATGTGGATTTTATAGGCAAAATGTCGCTATTTCGCTCATATTAGGAATCCTTCTACGGTGTAAGGTGAAACTATTCGGTCGACTGGTGTCGTCGGTAAGGAGCAGGGGTATAATGTCTGGAGCGGCCGGTGGAGGAGGAGGCTCCTCCTGTCAGGGTGCAGCAGCGGCAGCCAGTTGCAGCTCCGCCGGCTCGCCCTACGCTGCTGCAGCCGGGGGAGGCGCAGGGGTGGCCGGGAGGTTACCTGCTCGGGTCTTGGAGCATATTTTCTCATACTTGGAGCTTTCCGATTTGATGCGTTGTGCATTGGTTTGCTGGCATTGGAACAATATACTGGCGGATGAAAACAGCGAGGTGTGGCGCAGCCTCTGCACCCGGACTTTGAGCGATGAAGCTCTGCGCTCTGACATCCTGTGCAACCTGCACACCTACAAAGGAAAAGTAGGTTTATCAACATACCTCTGTTGTCCCGGGTGGGGAGGACCGTGATTATTGACAAACTCCTTTCAGAAATGTGTCTGTCTGTTTAAGGCTACCTTTGCTCTGCAAACACCTTGACGTTACGTGACTGATAATGTGGTAAACAGCACACTGTCTTCAGTATAAATTCATTAGCAACATTACTGTATCACAGAAGACCCCAGTGATTCATGCAACGGCTTTAATAAACAAAAACAAAGTCATGTTCAGAGCAAATGTGTTTGTTTGCTGAAAACACGATTTTAATTGGGAGAAGAAAAGAAAAGAAAACTGAAAAACTGAAAATGAATGGCACTGTTTGTAGGAAAATCTTTGTTGTGAAATTATTCTGCATTTTTTGGACCCTATGAAACTCCCTAAAGGAACTTTGGAGGTCCCTAGACCTAATTTTGAGAACCACTGATTCAGCTTTAGATCCCACGTTACACTTTAAAATGCCAAAATCCAAACCAATATCAGAAGATACTGATAAATGTATCTCAAATTACAATACTGTGAAATATGTGATAGAAGCTTCTGAGCTCCAAAGCCCTGATTGGTGCAACACATTCTAAAAAAGCCCAAATCCATGACAATCTTGCATAGTTTGTGCATCTTTCCATGAGATATGTTTCTCAGATCTTTGGAGCTCACCAACAAATTCAAGAGGCTTTTCCTTTTGCACCCAACATTTCCAAAATATGGTGTTGTGAAATGTGATATAATATAAATATAACAACATGATCTTTTATATCTAAATGATTGTTCACCATATCAATTGTCCTTGTCCAATTGTTCTCTACAGCTCAAGGCTTTTCAACACGCTCTGAGCTCCCACGACTGCTCCCGCAATGTTTATGTGAAGAAGAATGGCTTCACCTTGCACCGCAACCCTATAGCTCAGAGCACGGATGGAGCACGGGGCAAGATTGGCTTTACAGAAGGGAGGCACGCGTGGGAGATCTGGTGGGAAGGCCCTCTTGGCACTGTGGCAGTCATCGGCCTTGCCACAAAGCGGGCGTCCATGCAGTGCCAAGGCTACGTGGCCCTGCTGGGCAGTGATGACCAGAGTTGGGGCTGGAACCTGGTCGATAACAACTTGCTTCATAACGGGGAGGTGAATGGGAACTTCCCACAGTGTAACAATGCACCAAAATATCAGGTAGGTTACATGTACCATCTCCAGATTTTAGATAATCCAAAAAATATGGCGTGGAATGAATTGGCCAATCAGTGATCGCATTTCTGGACATATGTTTG
Source organism: Plectropomus leopardus (assembly GCF_008729295.1). Classification (NCBI taxonomy): domain Eukaryota; kingdom Metazoa; phylum Chordata; class Actinopteri; order Perciformes; family Serranidae; genus Plectropomus; species Plectropomus leopardus. Next base: position 17,253,067 of record NC_056483.1, read on the forward strand.
CTGTTTAAAAATGTATAATCATTTGATATTTTTGTAATTTAGTAATGTGTAATTGTCTTTCCACAGATCGGGGAGAGAATACGAGTGATTCTGGACATGGATGACAAGACGTTAGCCTTCGAGAGGGGGTTTGAGTTTCTCGGAATAGCGTTTCGTGGACTGCCCAAAGCCTGCCTCTTCCCCGCTGTCTCGGCAGTGTACGGCAACACTGAAGTCACCATGGTGTACCTGGGAAAACCTCTAGACGGCTAGACGCAATATAACCTGTGCCACCATTAAAACTTACAGGCCAAGAGCAGACCTTTTTCTGTCAACAGACTGCAGACTCTGTTTGTCACACCGTCTCAAAGGTTTTGGAGTCTGAGGGGGGCATCATGTTCCCTCCAAGCATAATAACTTTTCACACACACAAAGAGAACTGTTTGCATTTCTACTACAGCCCGACATAAGGAATCAGCTTTCAGACTGGACAAACTACAGGGAAAAAGAAGATGTGCAACTATCATAAACATTTCTGTATAAACGTGGAAGTGTCCACTTTTACAGTTTAGCTGCTGGACTGTTTTATTTACTGGATAGTTGAACATTATTTAATTCAGGCTAACAGTGCTGAACATTAATTTGAGATTTTATGTCTGCTTAAACGAGGCCAAACCCATTCTAAACTGTGGCAAATACTTTATCATTTTAACAAGTGAAACAGTAGTTGTTATCAGTAGCTATCTGTCGTACTGTATGAATTAACTGAAACAGCTCATCGTGAATTAACAGTTTCACTATACTCGATGACTGGATTATAATGGTTATATGCCAAATTAATGTGACCTGATGTTATTTTGCTTTAGGCAAATATAGAGGACATGCGGACCAGCTGTCATGCATGTGCATGGATACTGGCGTGTGGACTTTAACATCCGACCTTTTAATATACCTATCCAGTAATGGTGGAGATTACCTGTATCATGTTAATGTGTGTCCTTTTTTAATGTGCTACCGTAGTATTACACACTATTTATTTCTTGGTTTTATCTATGGTACTATAGATCCTGTATGGTAGTAAGGCCTGAGAATAAAGTCTACATGGTGCCACTCTTACAATAAAGACAGTTTAACGTATACCTTATGCACAACCATCCAATTACACTTCGTTTTTTAATACATGTTATATTAAGCGGCCGCATTCATTTCTATTTTTGGAGCCTTAATGCGAGGGTGCAGGATGACTTGTACATTTAAAGACATTGCACAATGGCATGCACAGTTCGTAGTAAACACCACACACAGTGACTAAAAGCAGATCAAGTCAAGGCTATTCATTCAGCTCTACAGTGTTGAACTGCACATATTGACTACCTGTGAATCAGCACTGGACAAAAAAAAAGTGTTCAGCACTCATCTTTTACCCAGATCAATAAAAGTGTAGAAATGGAAACATTTTTAGTTATGGCTTGAAACATTAGCTATTAAGTGGCACAATAAAACCATTTTAGGGCTGATGACATTTCTGTTTTGGAGGTTAGAGAACAGGAAGTCACAAGGCTACGTATTAAGTTAATCATTACAGTCATTTCCAGTGAAGATTAATATCTAACCTACCACATAATAGTTTTGAAGTGTTATCCAAGGTTCTGCATATGACATTCAAATCACTAATTTAGCAGCAAACAACTATTTGCAAGGTAAAGATGTAGTTGAGTAAAGAGCCTATCACACAGAGAAAAGCGTCGGCAGCAAAACCATTGTTTTCCTATGGAACAGTACACCTGTCAGGAGCTCCTCTTTTGTTGCTGTGCAATGCGTTTTTTGGGCACATTAAGTTAAAATATTTTAAACTTTTTAGCTCAAGATGCGAAGTTGCACTGCTCATCAGTATCACTTCAGATATCATCAGAAAGGCACGCAGCCCTGCCCCGGGTGCTTTCAAAGCGTTTTTGGAGCGGTTGCACCTGGTGCAATATGTCTTGATGTGATCGCCCCCTTCATGGCGTCCTGAGCAGAGAAAGAAGTCATGCTATTTATGTGTGTTTTGCACTCTGGAGGTGTGCTGTTCTTTGCTGTGGTAAACAATCTGGCAGTCAGTGCAAGTTAGTGCATGTAAGCCCCTGTGTGCGACCCACTGAATACCTAATTGCTGCTGCTCTGCACAGTGCTCACACTGCCGTTACAGGCTGTTACGCTCGTATCAGAACAGTTCTGTTGTGAATGCGTAGCGCCCATCCTCTAGTTGCCCCCAGTTAACATCATTAGCTCTGTTAGTGCTGTTGCTGTTGTTAGCACTGTTCCAGCTGTTCGCACCATTAACTGCAAGCTGCTGGCTCAGCCACATTCATATTGAAAGCTGTGTGCAGACGATCCTGGCCTACACTCTGGATTTTAGATACGTTCTGAATGTCGCATACATTCAGAAAGCCTTTAAGTTCTCTTTTGGCATATACCAGGTGATGTCTATGTATTTTAATTCATATTCATTAACAATGTTCAGGCCTATTTTTGCACAAACCTGGTTTCAGTCCACTGTAAATGCATATTGTAGCAGCATGGCTCAAGGAGTGGCAATTTAGATAATCCCCTGACTTTTTTTTGGCCATTGTAATTGCACTCAGTTGCACTTCACTGTAACTAGCTGGTTCAAGCAACCCCTTGAGTTTGTATAGTGTGGAGAATGATGAGCAGGTTCATCTTTTTGTGCCGCCTAAATGTCTGGGAACAGAATACATACAGGTCTGTCCTATAGCTGACTCGCTAAAGGAAGCTCACAAAAAACAAAACAAAAAAAAAACAGGTTATTTTAACAACAAGATGGCTTAGAGAGTGCATTGTGCCATTGATTTCACATTTTAGTATTAAAAAAGCACAGCAACCCACATGCAAATCTTCTCGTTAACATTTAACGGGCATAATAGGCATTAATACACAATATTTGTACGCACTGCTGTGCTTTGTAAATCACCTCAGGCTGTCTCTTAAAAACTGGCAGCATTTTAAAATTGCCAGTGGCATATATACTAATAAATAAAGAAAGTGCTATCACATACTACACAAATACTGTTACACCATCATGGAGTTGATTTTTTTTTAGTTTTCAGTGAAATATGACAACTGTTGGTTAAATTCCAATCATATTTTGGACAGACATGTCCCCATAATGCCATCATCAGGTCATAATTTGCCTGGTACTTTAGTTTATAACAAAAACTTTAAAACACTATGCCATTCCAATCTGTCTCAGCTGTATTTGCTATTCAGAAAAATGCCAGCATGCTAACTAATAAACTAAGATGGCAAATATGGTAAACAATATATCTGCTGAACAATGGCATGTCATGCCGTTGTGAACATGGGCCTCAATAGAACCAACAAAGTCGCTGACAGTGTGAATCATAGTCCTGTTTATGTGAGTCAATCACATGAAAGTCGACACAGCAGTGAATCACATTGCATTGAAAGCCCATTAGCAAAATGTGATACTTTTGATCTGACAGTCACCATTTAAAAGAATTAGTTGCCAAGGGAACACAGGAGGCTTGACTTCCGCTGCCTTAACTGCTGCTAGACTATTATAAACACTACAAACTGAGTACAATTAAAGAAAAAGGCTCCCAAAAATACAACGTTATATGCCAAAAATAAGAAAAACTGCATTAGCATAGCAACACTAACTGGAGGATTGCATCAGGACATTTCTTTGAAAAAATATGGCCTAAAATTAGCCTGAATCAACACCTCTGGCTGTCACTTAGCATTTTTTTGCAAACACATTCATTTCAGCTACACCCAAGCAATGATTTACAACATGTGTATGTAAATGATTTATAAAGGTAGTGCAAGGGATTCAGTGTACAGAATTTTCTACAGACTTTACTTTCACTGCTATAAACTCTCAATTTCTGGTATGTCTGGAAAAAACTGTCAGTGCAGAGGAAGAGATTTCATGCAGCAGTTTGTTCTGAAATATACAGAGCCAAATCAGCATGACTCACAAATGTGGATTAACAGACAAAAAAACAGGTGCACCACCCACAGAAGCTCAACCTTTATCAACAGGATATAAAAGGAAAAGACATCACCGCCGGACACAGTGTTCCACTGCGATGTTCTCTGAGGATTACCACTTCAATAAATGATTGATTGCATATGTGCTGCCAATGCTAAGAGCTTGGCTGCCTTGGTATGTCTATTTGTCCCTTTCTCTTTGAATTTCCGTCTGAGTGTTTCCTAGTTCAGAGCAGTCTCTCTGGCGTCCTGTCATTTGGTCCTGTTCTGACCCTGAATGTCTGTTCGCCAGACTGTCTGTCTGTCTGTCTGTCTGTCTGTCTGTCAATGTCAGTGTGTCTACCTCTGATCGCTTTACAGTATCTGCCTGTCTGTCACTACACCTTTCCTCCAGACTGTATTTCTAACCAAACGAGGTTAGCACAACAGCTAATTAAAGACATTATATCTGGGTATTAACTGAAATTATCTTGTCTGTTGTTCAGACAATGTTCAGATAAAATGCAGCAGTTCTGCACACTGAAAGTAAAACAATTTAATAAGACATGGACCAAAAATCAGAAGAAATTAGTAAAATTGAAAAACTACCATAAAAAAAAAAAACAAAAAAAAAATAATATATATAGGTATATATATATATATATATATATATATTATATACACACACACACACACACACACACACACACACACACACACACACATACATATACATATACATATACATACATACATAACATATATATACACAGACACATCTACAATTATTAGTATAGTTTTTCGGACATTTTTTTTTTTAATTTACCCAGTTAAAAATAATAAAATAAAAAATTAATAAAAAATAATAAAAGTTAGGTATTTACCTTGTCACTTTTTTTTTAATTCTTCTTTTATTCTTTTTCTTATTTCTTTTCAAGTTGCTTACTGCCTTTTGCCTCATGCTTTTAAAGGAAATCAAACCAATTTGCTCAGGTTTCAAAGGGTTAAACAGCTTGTGAAAGGCGTCTAAATGCCTAATGCCTAATGTTTAAATGTCGATCCAGGTCTCAAAGGGTTAATACTACCCCCTGAAATGACTATGATCCCATGGGCTACACCTGCAATTGTAGTTTCAAAATGCAATATAACCTATTTCCACAAGAGTGCAGTAATCCTCTTGTGCATTTTACCACAGAAAATCCTGGTCATGTGCAGTGTGCCATCTCAAGAGAATCTCACTTTAATTATTAATCAAGCAGGTTCTTGCAAATAAATAGAATATTAAAAAAACCCAAAACGTATATTAGAAACATTTTAGGAGGAGGATAGAAATGATTCACATCACACACTACTGTTAATGTGTCTGATATATTAGGTGAATATATATTTTTTACTATAATAATAAAAAAAAGACACATTAATGTTTGGTAACCAAAGTGCTCGTTACTGTGGTGGTATTTCACCGAGGGTGTGAGTTGCCCATATCTCCCTTCAACCATGGGACTTACCCCCCCAACTGTCACATCACCGCCTCAGTTATCAAAAATATCATGCAAATTTTAATATAGCACCATGTCTTCATATATCCTGAAGGTGACAAATAAACAGACTTCACACTTATGCATGCACATGATTTCACTAGAAATCCAGTATGTGGGCTGCTTTCCATCTGCCTGCTCGGTATACAAGAATAACACAAGTGACAGTTCATGCTAAACTATAACTGGAAGGGAAGGCTTACATCTGAAGCTACTAAAAGGGACCTTGCTGGGGTAAAACTGGAAGAAGTGTAATGCATTTAGCTGAAACATTAAGCACTTGATATCCTCTGTAAATGTATGTTTGTTATATACAAGCTAGAAGCCAACCGAAGGTGTAAAGTGGGAGATTGAGAGTAGGTTAATTCAACTGCTATGTCTAAACAAGTTTTTAAATTTCATTATTTATACAGCGTGGGTGAAAATGAAAGGTGCCCTGTGAAGTTTTGTTGTAAACAAAGCATCTATTTCTGCATTTTTCCGACCATGTTACTACCATCTATCTATCAGTGAAAACAGCGTGAAACTATTGGCGAGGTTTATCTTTTAGTCTATCAGGACCCCTGTTCACAGGCCTTTTCCTCTGCTTTGATAAAATGTTTCCATCATTAGGCTTCTCAGTTATTTAACATGAAAGGTAGTTGGGGTATTTCCATAGACTGTATAAATAATGGACGTAGCAACCATGACGTTACTCATTTGTTTGTGGGCTGCTGTTTTAAGGACTCAAGTTTGATGTTTCAGCCGTCATCATCTTGGTCTTTGGAGCCAGAAGAGACCATATTTGGAGGATGGCGCTGGAGTGAGAGGTGGATGTGACTCATAAACCGTAGCAATCAGTAATGATGACTCGCAGATAGCCTATCACTTAAGTAACCGTGCTATTAAATATGAATAGCTTTGGGCCTTGATAAAAATGGAACAGGTAAGTTATATGACCAAAACTGGTTTTTTTTGTACCAGGCTGTAAACATATTTATCTCTGCTGTAAAGTCATTCTAACATGGGGGCTTGTGAATACTGAATTGCTTTTGGAACCAGCCTCATATGGTCATGTGAGGAACTGCATCTGTTCGCAATTCGATGTTGGCTTCAGACATGTATAGCTGCAGATACATTCCGTTTGTTGCATATTACACACTCCTACAAACTGCACTCACCAAGACAAACCCACAAACACGGCAGTTGTCTAAACCCTGTTACAATGCAACACTGTAGTGAATAAATACAAGACCAAATGCAGCAATAATCCCCTTTATAATTAATATTAAATGAAGATGTGATAAACTTATAAGTAACAAGATGAAGCCATGCCATTACCCTTTCCCTAATCTCAATTGTCACCTTTTAAAGTAATTCTTCACGGCCAGCTAATTGCTGCTTAAGCATTAGCAGAAGTAACAAGTTGTGGCCTTCCCATCACCCTCTCCTTAACCTTAACCGTATCTCTTTTATTCAAATCTATGATTTTAATGCAATACTCTATGGCCATCTTATTGCTAATTTAGCAATTTTGTTGGGATATATGCTCTGGGGCCAAGGATTTTTTTGTTCTATGGTAAACAAATGTTTATGATACTTAATTTTTTTTGTTCAGCTACATAATCTGCAGAAATGAAAACCACTTTCAGGATTTGTAATCCTAAATGTAATTGCAAGAAGTAAAAAGCTAATCTTAGGGTATGAACGAAGTACACTGCCATCGCATCTTCCCCAATAAGGGGCCGTAAAGCCTTGTTTGGCGCATTTCAGCTTGATGACGTTATGTAGTCTCATTTAACCATTTTTTGGCAACCGCCTTTTATTTTTTTTTAGACAAAGGCTCCCATATTCACTTTGGGGTATTTATGGCATATTTTATGTTGTGGAACAAAACGTGAAAGTCTCTTAAGCGCTAGTGTTAACCACAGACCTTATTTTAGGCTTCTAAAAAAAAATTTTTAAAATGCAAAAAACCTTTAGATGAGGAAACCAGATTTCCAGGTTTTATGAATCATTCCAAAGGTACGGTACGTGGGTTTTTCAGCCCCTAAAGGTGCCCCAAACATTCTTCTTTTGAATTGTCCTCTTTTTTTTAAAGAAAGTTGCCACCCGCAAAACTGCAAGGGATGGTGAGGACAAAGTGAATGTATAAAACTATAAAACTTTTAAATAACTTTCAGAATAATGTGTCGTATATGTGCATAGAAACAGTAAAGCAGTGAAAACAGATCAGTACAGTCGGTTGTCTTTGTTTTTAATTTGTATATAAAATCAGTTGATGTGTTTTGTCTCAGAAGTTTTAACTTTATTGTCTTCAGAGCTACACGCCCTAACATGGAGTCACGGATCAGAAAATCTTGTTTCCACCCAAACTTAAAACTCAGTCAGAAGTGAGAGCTAAAGATGTCCTGTGTGAAAACAGGAAGGAATTACTAACAAATCAACTCTTTAAGGACGGCACCATCACTTCCTGATTCCTAATTCCCTATTCTCGCACCCATGGGTGACTACTAAGGAGAAACAAGTTAGCAAGGGTAGTTAATAAAGTACGAGAAAAAAAGGCGTAAGAGTTTGTGCTTTCAGTGTGCTTTCAACATATATGTAAAGAAAGTGAAGCACTGGAGGGTGTCTCCATAACTCAAAGTATGTTGCAGTGATATGGTTTGTGCTGAGAAGTGTGCTACCCATCAATCATCTTCTGGGTTGTTTTTATGTGGAATTTTGGTCCTTCACTTTACTACTTGATATTTACCAACATGATTGTATCTGTGTGTTTTGTAATAACTGTTGCAGAAACAGGCCGAATATCTGGCAGGAAGGGTGTGTGTGTGTTGAGTGGTTTCCTCTCTAAGAGCTTGGCTGATCAGAGCAAGCCGAGGGTGGAGAGGGTGTGCTCTCGTTAGGTTTTTGCGGTCACAGTTGTGCTACCAACCTTAGTTGCCTGCGCAACATCACTATTGTCATAATGTTTGTGTGGCAGGAAAAAAAAAAGATGAGTAAAAATGTATGCTCTGCTGGTTGAGAGCTGTTGAGCCTGCACTCGCCTTCCTGTGGCCCTGGGCTTGAGAACCTCTTTCTGATTGCAGCTTGTCCATGTGACTTTGGTTTCCGTTGCTTGCCTGCTTCCGTGAATAGTAAAAAGAGGCATCAGTGCTTCAGTCAGAGCGGAGGAAGGCAGCTGAACCTCACACATGAGAACACACTCTGCAACAGCGAGTCAACTAGCGATATGGTCAGGGGATCAACCGTCAGTGGCTTGGGAAATCCACACCTAACCACCAGTGTAAGTAAATGCACTGTGCACTACATGCACTGATGCAAAAACTGCTAAAAGAAGCAAACTTAATGCTTTATCTAAAAGTAGAATGTTGAATTCAAATCTATTTTGTCTTTGGTGTATTTGATCGAGAGTCTGTACTGATCACCTGCTGCTGTGCATGCTAAAAATCCTGCTAATGTTGTATAGGATATAATAGAGTTTTGTTAAAACAAATTACAGCATAAAACAATTTTGATATTAATAGTGAATGTTGCATACAGTGTCATATATTAATAGCAAATTGTTTGGTATTTGGCATTTGAGAAATGCCCCTTGAGTTATGTATTGCCCACTATCAAAACTCTAAAGTTTAAAAATAAATTGGCACAATGTGATCTCAATCAAACTTTACAGTTTCACTTTTTAAGTCATTGGGAACTATATGCTGTAATTTTATGAAATTCTCTTGCATTGTAAGCATGGTTTATATTATGTCAGTATTAAACGTGTGGTTTTCCTACAAGCTAGCTGTTATCACACCTGTAAAAAAAAAAGAAAAGAGAAAGTAATCTGAAATATGTCTTTTCGTCAGCACATAGGTGAGTATAAAATATTTTTTGGAAAACAACAGCAAAGTGAAAATAGCAGTGACACATTTTATCATAGAAAAACAATACTTCATTTGAAATACAAAGATTTAAAAGTAACACGCAACCTTCATATTCAGTATACGTCACGCAGTGGTTTGAATTGAAATTAGGGAAATTTTACTAAAATGTCCAGCTGCTGTTCTCATGATCAGTATGATATTATAGATTTACATCAACTTATTTATCTTTACCTCCAGTTTTACAATTAGTTAGTTATTTGAATGTCTAGGGTCAGCCGTACACATCCACAAACATAACATATAACATGTTGTGGACATGAATAAAAGCGTATTTGTAATAAGGGACATTTAAGGTTTTAGATACAACATGTAAAATAGGATACAAAAATGTTTTAGTTATGAATACAAATTTTAAAATAGCTAAGTTTTTTTGTGTGAGTGTGTGTATGAGGGTTTTGTGACTTTGTTACTTAGCTTGTATATGTTACTTTTTAGTGATAACAAACTAAATAAAATACTAAAAAGTTAAAAAGTTGAGTGAAAATCGTCACTCATATCCTCAGTTATGGAGAGAGCGTAGGTTTCATTTTTCGAGGGTAGGTACATTTTGGGGAGGGGAGGCACATTTGAAATGGGGTGTTTAGGGGGCCTCTTCCAGAAAATTTGGAGCATCAAACACCTAATTTCCTGCACACTGGTTAATTTTTTGGCACCAATTTTCGCCTTTTTTGGGATCTATTTATGGTTTAAATGTCTTTCATTTGGTCAAAATTCAAGGCCTCTGTTACTCTACTGCTTTTATTGGGAGGGGGACAAAAATTCATGTTCTAAATACTGAGGCATGTCCGGTGTCCCCTTTGAAATCTACACCAATAGTTTTTAACAAGAGTAGGTATCTGCCCATCTACGTCCATGACCTCGATACGCCGTAGCAGTTTGTTAAGCTGCTGTCTCTCGCTCTCCTAATTTGATAATCCATTTAGAGTGGACAGATTGATTTCATTTTCATGCGTAGAGCACATATTTGCATTTTAAGACATTATTTCAAAATGCCATGATACCACACTCATTATCACATGCAAATTATAAAGGCTATGGTTTTTAATGTAGGAAGAGCAAGGCTATGTGGGTATATATTTTGAAACATCTATTGCCAGCACATGCCTGTATTGATAAATCGCTCCTTCTATCACCTTGTCAATAGTGAGGATGTTAAAATGCCAGTCCACAGGCTCCCTCCCATCCTGCTTTGCTTGTTACTCATGTGGGGAATCCTAACATCGGTCTCAAGTCATCCAAAACACAGCCCATGCCAGCTGGTAAGACGTTTCTGTTTTTCCTCAGCCCTACTTAATGATCCCACATATCTAAGTAAACTGAGATATCAAAAAGAATATATCTAATTTAAAAGACAAAACAATTCATGTGATTTTATAGAAGACATTGCACGTAGAGGGCTAAAAAACATGATCTCTGTCTTTTAAGTCATTCTTACAAAACTTGCATACTCCGATGCTGCATTCAATGCATATCAGATTATCTGTAAACATGATATGGTGACTCAGACTGAAAATGTTCTTTTGTGAGGATGTTTTGTGCACTCAGATATTTTCCACTTTGTCTCCAAAGAAAGGCAAAGTTAGTAATTTATTAACTAATCAATTAAAGTTGGTAGTCTGGACTACTTTCGTGTAGGACCTCTTTACTTCTTTTACTTTCTAAAGAGCCCTGAAGTCTGCATTTGTGAAAGTTAACATATAAAATATAATATTAAATGTTGTTAATAATCTGGGTTTGGTCTGGAGGCTCTGTTGCTTTTCCCCGGAGGGTACCTACTTCTAAGTGATCAATAGTCTTCCTTTTAAATAAAGTAGCTAGCTAAAAAGTTTATATGACGTAAAACCCCCAGATTTATTCCTGATATATTAATCAAAAATAAGTCATTTACTAAACACTAGTAAAGACAGAAAAAGAACAAAAAAGAGAGAGCTCAGAGAAAAGCATGTGAAGCCACAGGATATGGTAAGTTCTGACTTGTGTAAGCTATTTTGTCGAGTTGCTTCTCTACAAGGTAAACAAGGTAAACAATGGTAGTCTTTTATTGTGGAAGGTAAACAATTGAAGGAGTGAGGCGATAATGTGCTGCCATGGACAACATGAAAAAATAAGAGTGTTGCCATCTTGGTTCACGCTGGTTCAGAACACAGAGCCTCCATGTTCATATTACTTGATTCTAGCTATCAGTTGTACTTTGCTATGAATCAAATTAGCTATTAGCTCTCTTGCCCAGTTTGTTAGAACATGGCTGTTCGGGGCTAATATTCCAAAAATGCAATATAGCGAAGATTACTATAGCAACTCTGTGAGGCTGTACTCGGGAACATTTACTTTGTGATTATTGCTAGCACTGCCATGCTGAAATTATCACACCTACAATGCCATGTTAAAGTTTAGCAGATAATATTCATGAAGTTCACCATCTTAGTTTAGCCCAATGCTAATTAGCACGAACACTAGACAAAGCACATCTGAAGCTGATGGGAATGCCATTAGTTTTGCAGGTATTTGGTCATGAAGTGAAGTATTAGGTATCAAAGGTATTTCAATTCATCCTCCATGGGGCCTCAAGTGTAGTAACATCCATTGCAGTCCATCCAACATTGATATATTTGCTCTGGTCCATTGTGGTGGATAAACTGCTACTGTAGCTTAAAACTAAGAAAAAAAAAGTTCAAACGCTACATAGAGTGATATAAAAGGTCTAACAATCCTTTCCAAAAAGGGGGTGGCTAGTAAAAGCCCACAATAGACTAAATTCAGCCTTGTGATTCCTGAACCTTGCATATTTTCTACAAAGGTCAAACATTTTTCTCCCACAAAGAGACGTCCAGTTGACAAACACGCTAATTTAAGTCAACGCACTCTTCTTTTCTTTGCAGATACAAAGGACGGCTCTCTGCAACAATGGCAAGTTCTCCTCTGTGCCTTCAGGACTGCCAGACAACCTTGAAGAGCTTCAGCTCAACTACAATCACATTCAAACACTACATGACAGCTCTCTTCATTTCTCCTCACTAAATACATTGAGCTTAGCTTGTAACAATTTGGAGAAATTAGAAGCAAACACTTTTCAAGACTCAAAATTATCATTAGAAAGCCTTAATTTAGCAAATAACAATCTTCATATTGGCTACCAGGAAACCAGCCATGCATTCAAGACTCTATCCAAGCTTAGAGCTCTGGATCTCTCTGAGAATGAGCTTGATGACGAAATGGCAGCCACTCTTCTCCAAAATCTGACCTCCCTGGAGTACCTCAATCTTTCTGGAAACTTCTTGCAGAGATTGGATGAGACGTCATTCAGGGATCTTCACCAACTCAAAGAACTCGACCTACAGAAAAACATCATGTTCGAGATTGATGGTGCCTTTGACAGTAATTCTAAACTCCAGCGGCTAAACTTGGCCTTCAACTCTCTGCTTTGCCTGACAGACTTCCACATGACCCAGCTTGTGGTCCTCAATGCCAGCCACAACTACATTGAGTGGTTCATCTCCAGACCAGACCTTAACGACACTTTCCAGCTGGAGGCACTCGATCTGTCACATAACAAACTGCTCTTCTTTCCTTTCTTGCCTAACCACAGCCACTTGCGTAATCTTTACCTATCCCACAACAGCATTAGGTTTTACGAACACTTGGCAGACAACGACATGTTCCCCAACTCGACTTCAAGTGTGGAGTTCTACAATATGGAGAAGTACTCTGGCAATGTGACAGCTCAGCTGTGGGACGAGAGCCTTCATGGTGACATCTCATCTCTGGAGATTTTAGATCTGAGAGGAAACCAGGTGGAGTATTTTCCTCAAGGATTCATCCAGAAAATGCCGTACCTATCTAGACTTCAAATGAGCACAAACTGTCTGGAAACCTTAAACCTAACGTCAAAACAGTTGTCTGGCAGCTTATATGAGTTGGACGTTAGCAACAACAGGCTGAACCAGATTGTCGCAGATAATGATACGCTGACCTCTCTTGGCAATCTGACGTACCTTAACCTTAGTCTGAATGATCTTGGGGGATTACCCTTGGGATTATTTTCCTCATTACCAAGCCTCAGGTCAGTGGATCTCAGTTATAACAACATTGACATCTGCCTTCCTGAGGAAGTTGAGACCAGTACAGACACTAGCTTGGATTGCGCAGATTGGAAAAACATCGTATCGCTAAGGCAGCTTTACCTTAAGGGATGCAACCTTGAAAGAATTCCATCATCTGCATTTGCTGGGTTGTCTCTTACGCACTTAGAATTGTCCGACAACCCTGGACTCATTGTCCAAGAATCAATCCAAAGTCTCAGCAAGACGTTACAGCATCTAGGTTTAGGAAACACTCACATACAAGACTTTGACTTCTCCCACTTCCAACGTCTGAAGTCTTTGAATATTTCAAGGAACTCTCTAGCCCACCTCCCCCCTTCACTTCTAAGTCTTGACCTGAAAGTGCTGGATTTGAGGGACAACAGACTGTCCACTATTCCCACTGGTCACGCCAACACATTAGCCCAAAAACTGCATACTGTTTTCCTCACAGGAAATCCGTTCAACTGCTGCCAAACTGAATGGTTCAGGACATTTGAAACAACAAAGACAATCAATATGGTTGGACAATCAGACATCGAATGTCAGGATCTGATTCAAAAAACACACAGAGTGGAGCACTTCCAGTCATTTTTGTGTTTGGAGGTAGGCGGGGAATCTCTGCTATGGTACATTCTGCTTTTACTACCCATCTGTCTTTTTTTTGTGGGCTTTTCGATCATTGTCCTCCTCACCTTTAAGCCCCAAATGCTACAAATGTCAATCAAAAAGAAGTGCTTAAAGCCTACATCTTACTGATACTTTATAAACCTGCAACAAACCACATTTGTACAGTATATTATTGAAAAATGTAACTGAATGTATTTTGAAATAAATTCAAGTCATTGTTAATGTGTTTACAATGATGAAGGGACAATTTTAAGTATTGAAGCAATGGGGTATTTACTTTTTCACAGTGCTGTGCTGTTCAAGTGTGGTTCAAAACCAAACAATAATCCTGATACCCTGATGCAAAAATGTGGCTATGTTCCTGTGGGACTTGTGCATGTGCGTGTGTTTGTGTGTGTGTTTGTGTGTGTGTGTGTGTGTGTGAGAGAGAACATATGCAGAAGTAGTTCGATGCAAGCTGTTGCTATAAGCAGCAGAGGAAACATGAAATTTCCTGTTTTGCTAAGATGTGCAGCAACTGCCCAGTTCTGTATCTCAAAGAGGAGGGCTTTGAGGTTTCCTTACCATCAGTGAGACACAGATACAATATAGACATAAAATTTCATTGTATCACTACTCTCAAGGAACCAATCTGTTAATACTTGCTTATTGATTTTGCTATGCACTTGGCCGCAATGAAGCGAAAAAACATCAAGTTAAAGCAAATGTTTACAGATATCATTATAAACATTATATAGCAACAGCGCTGTATGGCACAGAGGGAAAAGGCAACTGATTTCTCTACTTTTGTGTGAATGTGGGTATTTGTTAAGGAGTGGGAAGGCTGGTAGATCAGTGTGTAGCTGTGCAGAGTGCTGGAGACCTAACCATAAAGTAACCAGAATACCGCTGTGGTGATGCTCAGGGTCATGGTGGTTGGAACATAAAAAGAGAAAGCGGAGCAAAGCTGTGTCAAAGCCTAGAAACACCATAATTTTTACATATCTTTTATGACATAAAGTTATCTGTCAGACAGTCAGACGTGACACGTTTTTTAATGCTAGTCTGCAGAGCAGGGAGAATTAGTTTGAAGCATACATGGACTCAACTCAGTGCAGTATTTGACTGCAGGTAGATGAACAGGCTTGTGACTACAAGGTTTCTGTTATATATCTTTAATCACCATTAATTTAGGAACAAGTAGTGTGAACAATCACACATCCTACACTGCTGGATTCATTTTGATCTGCAATTTGAAACCAGTGTAAGCTTAATTTGAAGCAAAAGTGCCAGCAAATATTGAGCTTAGTGGTGCAAATTGAGGTTTTCAGTTTCTAACAGGAAATCTACAGCCGGCGACACAAAATAAAGACATCTGAGTAACTTACTGGAGGCAAAAAGTTGACCTATGGTAATAAAATGCTGCTACTGTTCTGACAAAATGGCCTTAGAGTCTGATGACATGGGGAAGGAATTGAGAAATCATCATTTGCGGAAGGCACTTTGCAACTGGTCACAGATTGTTGACCAAGAGGAATTTTATTTGATTACTCAGCTATATTAGGTCAAAAGTTAGAAGACAACTATAGGGCATTCACACAACATGGCGGCCAAACTCATTGATACAGTGCATTTGTCTTTGCAAAACAGCCCAGCTGTGGTTATGGGGTCCGTTCTTGAAGTGAGTTTCCAAATATACACCACAAGCGTTGCGGCTACGTCAACCTTTTTTTTCTTCTTTCAAATAGTGGTCACAGTTTCTCACAGATAAATCTAAACATGAACAGAGAAGTGAAATTTGATGTTAAAAGTGGTCAAATAAGATTCTTTTGAGTTTGCACTCTGTCAGCGGGTGTGCACTGTGGTAATTCTGAGCTAGATCTCTGTACAATCTAGATATGGCATATCCGCATACATTTTAGTAGAAGTGGTCATGGTGACTGTAAACATGTTCCTGATTGCACTGAACAGGTGCCAAGACAACTAATTCTAGTGTTGATTATGCCTCCAACCTTGTACTTGGAAATTACCATACAGTGTATGGGACTATTTTGTTTATGGTATAAGTACATATACCTGTGATAAGTTCAGACACTATAACTCTCTTGAAGCCCACTGACATTTACTATATTTCTTTCACACTTACTAATGGATGCCTTAAGTTTTTGTTTTTAAAATATTACTACTAGTTTACATTACTGATATTAGGGTTTGCTACGATATCTTATGGCATATTTCTCAGTCAAACTCCCATTTAAACATTATGTCTTTTACCTGGACCTGAAGTCATTACTGAATTATGTGAAATGTTCACCAAATGACTGTTTTTGACTCGTAAGAAATCATAAATTATCTTCTACAAGGAACAGATATTTACTGTAAGTGATCGGCTGATGACTGTGATCTAAGTCAGGTTGTCTGGTCAAACAACGCCAACTATTTTATCCCGTCTTTACTCGGCAGGGCATAATAAACAGAGGCTGTGTCACATTTTTTTTTTCACACCCATTGATTACAGTTCAGTCACGAAATAAGAGATTTTGACAAAATTAACACTGATAAAGAATCAACAAAAGTTTAAAAAGAAGCACGAAGAAGTTATCTAATCTTACCCACTTTATCATACAATATTATTACTTAAGCTTAAACTTAAGCTTGAAGTTCTTTACTGAAGGGGCCTGCCCCGCTAGGTGCCCCTATGTTTGGCAAAAAAAAATTAAAAAATAATAAAAGCAGTGAAAAAGCCCTCTTAGATGCTCTTCTGGTAGTTCTGACATCATTAAGTGCCCTGTAGCACCGATGTTCCCAACTGGTCCAGCAAAGGGGTTCAGATCTCTCCTTAGTCATTAGTTCAAGGTCCACAAATGAGATAAATGACCACATATTCAATTTTAACGAACAACATGTTCACTTAGAACACAAAAATATATAAAAATACAAAAAATACAGGAACGTCACTTCAAAATAAAATCTCAAATCCCAAAATAAATTGTGTTTTCTACAAACTTGACAGTGTCATAAGTCAGTTGCAGACCATTCAGAGTGGACCCGTGACCTACATTTGGACCGCGACCGACTTGCTGGGAATCATTGTTTTCATGTGGCCTTAAAATTAAAAAAAATGCAATGCAGTGCTAATCACTGCATAGGCTGCCCTATGTCAGAAAACTTTCTGGGCACTGGTGTCCCACAACATGTAGCGGATGCCCATTATACTTTTTCACCCCTGCCCCCGAGACAGCTTGAGTCCACCACTGCTAAATGCTAACATGCTTATGTTGATGCTGAGCAGCTCATATGTTTTTTAACCACCTTAGTGTAGCATGTCAGCATGCTAACATTTGCTAAAATACTGCACACAAATTGCAGCTGAGGCTGATGGGAATATCAGGTACTTGAGTAAAAATCAACCAACCAACACTGCCATCCATAGAGCTTAGCTGCTAGCATGGCTAACAAATCTACACAGCCCTCTTGACAAAATGTTTGACAGTGAATCTGGTGGCTACCAGTTACCCATTTACAGTGTGAAGCAGTCTCTTCAGCACGCACATGAGATAAGTAGCAGTTTATCTCCTCACATCGCTTCGTCACCCTGCTCTGACTGTCCTGATGTCAACTTGATTTTGCACCCGAGCAAACTCATTTCAACAGACTCCACAATTTCTCTGAAGCTGTCAAAAGGAACGAGGAACTGCCTGATGTGAAGTTGTTTACAGATAAGCATTTTGTATCAGCATCCTCTGTAGTTGCGACATAAAAACCTTTTTCAAGGAATAAAGAGAGCTGAAGATACATTGCAAACACTGATATTTAGCTTTTTTTCCTCTGCACACCAAGTGAATTTTAAGGAAGCCTAAAGTGGCAGATGTCAACTAGTATTTTCTGTGCCACACATGAAAGAAAATAAGGACTGATGAGAGAGGAAGTATTTTTTTCAGGATCACTCATCTGATCTGTGAACGGTTACTTTATCTAACGGGGTAGGGTTATTTTTAGAGATAAAGATGTGAAAGATTAAAAAAAAGTCGGGTATTGAAACTGTATAACTGAAAAGTTTGCACACAGCTGAGGTTTTAGGTCGACCAATCTAGCCTCAAAGCCTCAAATATATGATTTATCAGCTTTTACTTTATATATTAGCTTAGTGTCCATTTGTATAAAAAATGTTTATTCTAACACTTTAGGATTCATTCTGTTGGGCCTTTAGGTGACTATTACACACATTAAACAGCTCTTTTGGTAAAAGGTAACAGACTTCTAAAATTAAAGGTTGGTGGTGTCTGACGTTGGTGGGCGCGTGCTGGAAAAAGAAAATATTGTCCCATGCAAGCTGATGTACAGGAAGTCAACAGGCAGTTTGCAAAACTCCACTTCCTCTTAACCCTTCCTGCTCTTAAAACAAGGAAGGATGAGGCTCTTTGCACTGGACTTATTATTCAGGAAGCGTTCAATAACATTTAATTGTGCAGCTGCCGCAAAATTGCAAAACTAATGATAAGAGTGACACAAGAGGTTTTACAAGTTAATTTCATGAAGCAATGGTTAGAGAGGAGCTATCATTAGTGAGGTTGAGTAAGGCTAGTATAGTGGTGCCCTTTGAATCTTTTTCAAATGAAGATATTCTATTAAACTGGGTCAGCGTTTCGTGTCATCTTCAGGGAATTTGTATTTTTTTATATTTTGGTTAACAGCTGCTTGCAGAACAGGATGAAGCTCAACTGGGAGTTGTGGAAGCCACTGGGGAAAGGGTCAGGAGAGAGCCCAAAATAACACCAGGGTAGAGAGAATATACTCTTTGCCCGAGATCACCATATCCTCTGACAAAAACATGTTTCAGTATTTGCATTAAAATAAAGTTGTTCATAGGTGAAAAAAGAAAAAGGATTTGTCCACAAACATAAAACAAATCCTTAGAAGAATAAGCTTTAATTCATAAATAAATCCGTATTTAAAAAAAAAATACTTCAGTTAAAGTCTTTCTGTTTTTAAACTTACTTGACCTCTTTCACAGGAATTGTGTCACACCCTTTTACACAGTCTATGGTCACACCAGTATGTGGCAACACTATCAGTGTTGAAAACAAAACGTGGTCTTTTTGAACTTTTTAGCAGAGCTACAGTACATTTGTGAAGGTTTTGCACAGCAAGTGAACTACTAAAAATAGTTTGACTTCTTTTTTAAAATGTACACTATGTATGTCATTTCCAATGTATGCTCCTTAATATGTCTTCTCTACTATAATTTAGAGGAAAATATTCTATAAAAATAGGTATATACATATAAATAAAGTTATTATTATTACTAGATACTAGTTAGTTTGCAGATTCAGAGTATTTATACAAAATATAGGGCAACTTATAAATTGTGATGTATTATTATTATTATTGTTATTAAAGATGAATCTCTCCAGCAGTATATCAAGTAGTTAAATTAGCTCCAACTCTACCAGCTTCACATTAGTGATCCTTACACATGAATGCATCACTACTACTACTACTACTACAACTACTACTACTACTTCTCATGATAATAATAATAATAATATTTGTATTATTTTGACATGTGCCACTGTCTTTAACGTCTACTTTAAATACACTGTGATGTGAATGCTTTTGTATTTCCACTCAAGTCAGCTTTTGAATGCAGGACTTTTACTTGAAACGGAGTACATTTATACAGATGTAATTCTCCTTTTACTGAAGTACAAAATCTTAGTACTTCTTCCACAGCCAATGGACATTAACTTTTATGAGAAATTTCTCCCGCTCAGTAGTGTGTCTCAGTCACATATGATTCTGCCTAAAGACATGGTCAAAACATGACTTCGATTGTATGTGCCAACAGTGCAGCCAGTTTCATTTCACAGCACACAAAATGATAATGACGACTGTACTGCCCTCCAGTGGTGCCACAAAGAATCACAGCAAGTCAACATTGAAGCCAGCTGTGAATTCCTCTTTTGGCCCCTTAACGTATCCTCACTAAAAACAAAACAAAACAAAACAAACAAACAAAAAAAAAAAAACATTGTAAAGGGCTTTTTTGTTTTTGTTTTTGCATTCTTTATTTCTTTGGGGCAATAATAACAAACATGTTTGCTTTTTTTAAATAGAGGCCTCTACCAAATAATTGAGATGTCTCATCATAATAGTACTACAACAGACAAAATTTAAAATGACAAATCATGTACTAGTACAAATGATAGTAATGTGTTGGTATACCAACATTCATATCAATTTTTGACCACGGAAATAGGAATGTTACTAGTAATAATATTATTTCCACTAATGTATTCTAGACTTTACCATTACAGTGCTTTGGAAACATGTTAGAAATGGTAAAAAGAATTACCAATATATTTTTCATAAAAAATATGAATGAAATACCATTGTGGCATTAAAAACAGTGAATATTCATTCTTTTTTATTTCATAAAAATTATAAATGTATTAGCTTAGCATCACTGCATTTACAACAAAAGGCCAATTCAGTTGTTTGGTAGCGCATGTGTTGAAAAATTAATTGAACCTTATTAGATTTTTATTTTTGTATAATGTTAAATAAATGTGTTCTGTAAGACCTCTGAAAGTATTGCATGTTGAAGAAAATCTCACCACAGAGCACTCTTGTCTAGAGGACAACTTCGTTTAGGAGGAGAAATGAAGAGCCTTACTATTTAGACACAGCGACATCTGGTGGATTATTTTTCGCACGACATACCTAAATCGAATAGTAGGGACAGCTCAATCAGGTTAAATTCAACACATTTTCAATTAGACTCAAAATGTGCTCAAAGGTTGAGCGGGATGTTCAATCGTAACTACTGACAGTTTGCAGTCACATAATAAAATTAAATCTCAAAACACACAAGTGATATTTTCCTTATTTTAATGTATCATATTGTATATTCATTTTACAGTTTTATGCTATCTCGTCCGTTACACACAAAACAAAAAGCAGTCATGTGATATACTTTAATCTCCCAGGATGTAACATTTTTTTTTCAATGTGGAGTTGAAATGCAGGATTAGGGGAAAATTATGTTAGTAATGTAAAATAAAAAAAAAAAAGTATATGTTTTTACTTTAAGGCATTTTCTTCAAAGTAAACACCAAGTCAACCAAGACTTGAGAGGATAGAAATATCATAAATTTTGTATTCATGAACAATATACAAATTAATAATTTAATCAGAGATGACAGCTGTCTTCTGGCTAATGAAATTCCAAGAGAAATGTGGAAATGCTGGTTTCCAATTTTCAATAACTTCAATAGAAGTATTCGGGTTCAATACTTAGAGAAGAGACTGAATTGTCTCAATACTGCTGGTGTAGCTGCAAGAAAGGCAAACGGTTTTAGAAAGGCAGATTCACTTTGATAGGCACTTAATGACTTTTAACTGCTCTGTTATCTGAAGGTTACAACTTCACTTATTCTGCGTCGCTCATCAATCCAACGCACTGGAGCAATGTGTTTAATTCGTCGCGCAGGTGAAAAAAACTGATGTGCAATACTTATGATACTGTTAAAAAAACCTTTATATTTTGGGTAACCATAACAGCTCCATAAAATTAGGAATTATAAAATAAGACTTAATAATAATCAGCATCACTCTGCACTTCAAACAAGTGCATTTTTAAAAAAAAAAAAAAAAAAAACATGTCTACTGTATCACTACTTGAGAAAACAGGGAGGGAAGAGAAATAAAACCCTCACATTAAAAGCATTTAGTTCACCATCTGAGATATATATTGTAAACAAAAACAATTTAAAAAAAAAAAGTTTGGGAGATGTTCTGGCACAAATTGCAGATTGCATGGCATCAAACACAAAGGCATGGAAGCAGATTTTTTTTTTTTTTTTTTTTAGAAATGTACTGCGGTTGCATACACATCAGGGATTGGGGTCCATTTCCTTCCACTCAAAACGTATTAATTCCAGCTCGAGTCTGCGAAAACTGAGACTCCTTTTCATAGAAAACTCATACTAAAAGGACTGAATGGAAGAGAAAGTGAGGCCTGTCCCTGCAACACAATATAAATATGAGATCACAGCTGGTTACAGAGGGCTGGAAGAGAGGAGGGGGTAGTTTGTGGGTCTCAGTTAAGTAGCTCCAGGTAAGTGATTGGCACTTTGCCTTTCTGGCTGCCACGCTCGCCCATCAGCCAGTCTGAATCCATGCCTGGGACGCTGCTGACTGTGATCACCTGCAAAGACAGGGACACATATTGTATTACCTCATCAAATCTCAGTTTCTATTTAAAATCACTTGCATAGCAGAACTTTACAATTTTACAGTGTTTTTCCACTCGTCAAAGACACCAAAATTAAGTAATGCTTGGTTAGAAAGTCTATCCAGGCCACACAGCTGGCTCACATAACCCAGTGGCAGACTGGAAAATGTTGTTGAAAGTGAGTATTAGAATGAATGAGGTAATGCTGGTTCATTGTTAGTCAGCCACAGGCTTGTAATGGACAGTTTAGTGCTTTTCCAGGAAAGGGAGTGGCTCATGTTCCACTACTGTACATGAACTGCTCTACCACACTTTGACTTTAAACTAGGCTTCCTTTTTAACCCTTTTAAGTGCTCATCAAGAAAAAAGTTAATAGAAAAAAAAAATCTTTGCATAATTTATGTACTTGGGGCTATAATAACAGAAATCAATGTTTATTTTTTTTAACATACCCATTTTTTTTTAATAAAGGCCTCCATCAAACACTTAAATTTTTCCTTAAAAAAATTATGAAAATGTTTTCATCATATACAAAATGGATAACACTAAATTAATCATTTAATAACAATGAATGAGTTTTTTTTCTTAGCAAATGGCCAATTTTCATTTCATTAGCTTAGCTTCGCTACCGTTACCATGGAGAGCTAAATCAACCATTTGTTAGTGTGTTTTTTTAAAAAAAGTATACTTTTATTTTATTTTTTTATAAAGCCACACAAATCAGTTTATTAAGACCTCTGAAACAACAGCATGTCAAAAACATCTTCCTACCTATGTAAATGGATTTTTAGCATACAAAGCTAAACTGAATGGTAGCAATTTCTTAATCAGGTTGAGTTAAACTAAACACATTTTTAATTAAAATACAGTGACCTAAAATGTGCTCAACCAAGCAGCTGGGTAAGATGTTTCAGGGTTAAGTTAAAATGTCAATTCTGTATCTTAAAAAAAGATTAAAAACAAACTACAATTAGACATAAAAAATGGAAATAACAAATTAGCTTGATCAATATGGATAAATATGTTGAAAAACTGAAGTAAAAACATAAAGCAATACTGAAGTCACCCATAAATTTGGTATGGTTGCCCCCTCTGCTAATGATTATTTCATGCTCACCTCATCAGCCAGCAGGGAAAGCTCGCTGCTGCTGGCAGCGTCGTAGTCGTAAAGCACTCGGGCTTTGCGGCTGCCGTTGGAGCTTCGCAATTCATTGAATCCGCCCGATGCTGTTGAGCTGTCGCGGCCTGCAGACACACTAGGCAGGGAGGCAGACACCGGGATGGTGGGCACCGAGATGCTGGCCCCGCCCGACACTGACGATTGGTTGTTGTTGGAGAATGACGAGGGGAAACTGGCGGGAGGAAGGGGGTGGAGGGAATAAACACTGGTAACTGCAGACTGCAGTGCTACCCTGAAGCACAGCTGGGTGTTTAACATGTTCCTCACGGAAACAGTGCAACTCTTTTTGCTCTCTCTCCACGTATGAATTAGACAGAGATAACTTGTGTGACCTCGTCCCTGATGAAGTATTTTTCATCTTTCTGCTAAAAAGTGAAAAGTTCTCGCCGCCCTGCATGAACTTGCACCGGTTTGATTTTATCACACAAAGCATGAGAAGAACACTCTTCATCAGTGCTCTGAAAGTACAGTTTGACCCATTCAGAGAGAAAATTAGCAGAGCACGGACGGTCGGCTCTGCGCAGTAAGAGCATAAAAATACCGGTACTTCTGTATGAGTAACACAGATTGTGAAAATATTGAGATAAGTGCTGCACTTATCTATTATCTCCCTTGCTGCTCCAGTGGAGCTGACATGTGACCTTACCTGTTTTGTGAACTGCCTGGAAAATGAAAAGCCACATAATGCAGAATGACACCAGAGACAAAACTGAGCTAGATGAATGGAGCTATTCAGGACAAAAGGAATGAAAGGCGACTGTGGTATTTCACCTGCCCAACTGCTTTTGGAGGTCCACCATGTACTGGTAACACTGTGCGTAGTAAGTAGTCTGAGCCTCCACGAAGTCATTCAAACAGCGTAGGTGGTGTGCCTAGTGATGCACAAGAGATGTAAGTGAATAATACTACAAGCGCCATTGTTTTTTTAATCAAACTTTCCATGTGTTATTGTAAAGTTTCTAGTAAAAAAAAAAAAAACATCTGAAAAACTTGACAGCAAAGTCTCTTTCCAGAAATCATGGCCTGCTTATTCAAGGTAATCCCCAGACCTTGTTGTAGGCAGTTTGATGTAGGAACTATTTTCTTTCTACTGAATTGCCCCCACTAATCGTAACACGGTGCAGAAAGAAGCGTGCATCTTCTCATGAACGAGAGGCTCGTGCTTATGACAGTGCGAGATGTAAACATTAATGCTGTCCTCCTTGGCTGAGCTGTAATGTTATCTAGCTTAGTGCTAAGTGAGCTAGCAGTCGATGCACACAAAGCAATACAGATTGATAAATAATACTACAGGTAAGAGGATTTTTGATTTGGGGAGTGAACTGTCCCTTTAGACATACACATCTTTCTGTAACAAACCTCTTGTTATCCTAAATAGTAGCTCTTCCCACTTCAAACACCAGAAGTCTTTGCTAGCGAAGACCGGCAGCACTACAGTACCACCCCTTAATGTTACTTGTTTAATGGTTGAATGATAATTAAAGTGGAAGCCTGAGAGAGGAAAAGCCTTTAACAGCTGTGTGTGAGCATGCAGGGTGTGCCGGGCGGCGCTGGGCTACATACATGAGTGCTGCTGACTCCTTCCAGCAGCAGTCGGGTGATCTCTGCCTGCCGGTCAAACTCACTCTGGGTCATCCTCAGCTCCTGCTCTGCCTATACATGAAGACCAAAAACAGATTTTTATAGAGCAACACTACCATACACTTGTGCCTGCTTTAGAGAAATAATGATGATCCAAGAAACCAAAAATCAAATCCAGTTTTTACTGATTTATGGCTGTAATCAGAGTGCTTTAAATACCAAAGGACATTTGGTTTAAAACAGTGGTTTCCGACTGGTGGGTCGTGGTCCAAAAGAGGGTCACAGGTCCATTCTGAATGGACTGAAAGTGACTCAGGAATGTGTCAAGTTTGTAAAAAAACACACTTTATTTGAAGTAAAGGAAATTTCCAGCACAAAACTTTTATTTTAAAGTGCCATTTTGAAGTTACTCTTGAAGTTACTATGTTTTATTTATTTGTGTTCTACACGTTACATTTCACTGAATAAAATTATATATGTGGTAATACAGTGAATGTATGGTACTTGAACTAATGACGATGGAGAAATATGGACCCTGTGCCTGGACCAGTTGGGAACCACTGGTTTAAAACATACGTGTGAATGAATTAACAAATTAGTTTGCTGATATCCTCTCTTCTGAAAAGGGGGCCTGCCTCTGACATGCATCTGTGTTTGAATAAAATAATTGTGTCTACTGGTATGAAGCTTACTATTACAAATTAAAATACAGTTGTTAAAACTCTCTGGCACAAAATAATCAAATTTATTTAAACTCAGTGTCAATACTGATTTGTCTCCAAAAAGGCATTAAACATTGAAAATGAACCCCAACATAAAGATGATGCCAAAATCCATATATGTGCAGTTGGTTAAGAGTGAAGAGGGAAGTCACAGGCACATCAAGAAAAGACCAGGAAAAGGACACCATGAGGGAAATGTCCTGAGGGAAATGTTTCCCTTTCCTCATACTGAGCCAAAAGATTCAACATGAGACCTGTTAAACAATGGCTTGTTGAGACTTGCTAAAAAGTCCAACAAACATATGGTCCAGAGCTGAGACAGACAGGGACAATGGTCTTACTGTCCTGACCTCTCCACAGCTTACATTAGAGCCACGGAGAGAACATGTTTGGGTCTTGTCCACAACAAGGATTCAAGGTTTTCCATGAGGTACGACAGTATGTGTCACGGAGGAGATAGGGAGAGGAACAGACGGCAGCTGTTGACACTGCTACCAGGGGGTTTGGTGTGTGTGTGTGTGTGTGTGTGTGTGTGTGTGTGTGTGTGTGTGTGTGTGTGTGTGTGTGTTCAATTCAAAGATGGCTCCAACATTCCACTCACCTCTGTCACTTCCTCTGCTCACATCTGCTGCTTTGCGTTTGTGAAAACAGTGACACAGTAGTTAGAGCTACAGCTGCTGCACGGCCACAGCCAACACATCCTTACACTGTGTGTGTGTGTATGTGTGTGTGTGTGTGTGTGTGTGTGTGTGTGTGTGTGTGTGTGTGTGTGTGTGTGTGTGTGTGTGAGAGGGTGTGAGGGTGAGAAATGGGCATGCTTTAACAAAACCACACTCTGTAGACGGCAGCACTGGGATATTTCTCATCCCTTAGCTTTCACACAACCAAAGCACCTCAGGCTCCCTGTGTGATCTGTGTGACACCGAGTAGCATTTGTCAACACAGATTAAAAGAAGAGCTGGTGCTGCCGTTAACCAGCTGAAACTACTATTTACACCTCCTGTTTTTACGTGACACCATGTTCTTCATGAGTAAACAAGTTCATGCAGATATTGTTGACAGGACAAGTTTGTTTGTATGGATTAAACAGACCATTAGACAAACCTGCTGTTCAGAAAAGCTACATTAAATGAGCATGCTGACAAGCCGCAGGGAGAACTTGGCTTGGAATTCGCTGAGGGGAATAAAATAATAGTTTTGTGAAGAGGGATGGAGATTAAGTTCACCAAGTCTCAGCATGTTTCTTGATGCATTTTTGGAAAATTGTGTTCAAAAGCCACTCATTTACTCAAGATGCTCTGCAGCCAAATAGCTTTGTTGGGATACTGCCCAGCATTTTTTATGTCCATTCACGCCCCTAAAATGACATCACACTGATTACAGATACTGCATCCAGTAGTTGTAAAATATCAGCATCTTAGTTGAGCATTTGTCTCATCTCTTTTATTGCTGACACATCCATTGTGTTCCACTCTTGATGCATGACAGGGGTTACATTTTTCCAAAAACATTTGGCCAAGTCTTGGTTCAGTTGATAAATATTGAGGCCATTAGAGATATCATCTTCAGACATTGTTAACTGGAAGTCAGTCTTGCCTGGTAGAGCCATGAAAGACAATGTACAGCTTTGACGTCAGACACAGGAAGACAACTGTGCATAAAGACACGTACGTGGGGCTCCATAGTAAAAGCATTTGCTCTTGCTTGCAAAACCCAGCAGTGTTGTAATGAACTTTTTTGTACACCTGCAAGTGTGGCTGGTGGTTTCCAAAATCCAGCAGCCAATCAATAGATTACCATTGTTTTTTTGTCTGGTAAGTGAAGCAAAACTAGCAGCCACCTTCATATTTTACCAGCTGTCTTGATGGGTCCCAAGTACATCTTAAGTTTTAAAATTCTTTAGTAATCTCCAAGTTAACTCTCCAAGTTTTCTTGTGTCTGTATGTTAAGTGTTAACAATCAAAGACAAGAGATGCATTGTTATTTCTTTTAGAAAATAACTGTGTGCCTAAGTTTTGTCTGATCCACTACTTTTGTTTATTTGAGAGCTCTAATGCCCCTAACAATAAATGTAGTGTGGAGCCCTGGTACGACAAAGAAAAAGAGAAATTCAACCCAGATGTTAGAAGAAAAAGGAGACACCACAGCAAGAAAAAAGGCTGTCCAGAAAAAGGGAAGCATAAACTTCCCATAGCTGCTCATGTGACCGTATGCAAGTCACAAGAGATAAAATGATCAGCTTCATGTTGTGTAACTTGGTGTGGCAGTCATGACTAGTGATTTCAGACAGAAGGACAGTGGTATACGCCCAGACAGCTTTTCTTCCTCTCAAAGGAAATTGGCTAATGATTTTAGAAAAGAAGAATTCACTCACTATTCATTAATCAGCATTAGAATGACCTAAAGAAATCTTGATGCAAAAACAATGAAGCCCTTCATTGACAATGATGTGTGTGTGTGTGTGTGTGTGTGTACTTACTGCAGCTCTGGCATCAGTCATCCTGGCTTTCTTTAGCCTGGTTTTGGCTGCATCCAAATCCAAACGTTTGACCTGCAGCAGCTTCCTTTCTTTCTGCACACAAAACACAATCAAACTCTCAAAAAAATAGAACTCTCCCGTTCGTGCATCACGTACTGTCACTATTTGTTTTGCATATGAGATCGGTGGTGTGCATTTGCTGTCATCACTCACTTTACGGTAGATGGAGAATGAACAATCATGCTGCTTAGTATAACGGCATGTCTAATGTGCAGGCTATTTGGAGGCAATTGATTAAAAGTCTATTGGAACAAATTACATCAGTATCATACTCTTTTTTAAACAGGTGCACACTGTCAATAAAGAAGACCATAATCATGCTCTAAATGCAACTACATAGCACAGAGTAGCATAATAGCTGTGTCAAGAACAACAAGTAGAACAGTGGAGTCACATGAAGTGTTTTTATTGAAAGAGAGAGAAAACAGCATGGTGATTGAACTACTTTTGACTGGGTTATTTTGATTAATATAAAGTGATAAATTAAGGTTAAAATTAAAAAAAAAAAAAAAGTTGGACATCAATGGCCTAATGTCTAATTTATCCAACATAAACTTTTTGTCACATTTTGTTTCTGAAATCCAACCTGAATCCACCCCTCTGCTGGGATCAGGATGATCCTGATTTTATGAATCGGTGGTATCCCACTCTTACTAAAACATTTTTAACAACATATACTGAAGGTCTGATCCACATCAAAACCAAAACTGGATTACGTGACCTGATTTCTGAATCCCCTTTTTTCTTTTGAAAAACCTGTTTTCAACATTTGATCCAATCCGAGAAGCAAAATCTAATCAGATTACTTCTAAACAACTGGGTCCTGAATATCTGAAATATATTTCCTCATCTCACCACTTCACTTTTTACATTTCTTCTTTTTAACCATTCCTCCCTGCAATATTTAAACATGTCTTGTGTCTAAATCTCCACATCTTTAAGTAGGCCATCTTGCAGTAGCAGCTGTTCTATGGAAGCATTGCAACTGTCAGCCAGAGAAAATTCTGAGAGACGGGAATAGTTATGTTTGCATTAAGTGAAACTTAAGCTTGAAATGGGTCTGATTACACAGCCAAATCAAAGAAAACAAACAATGATGATTAACATGTCCTCAGACTCACAGAGGGCATCATATTGCCCTACTTACAAGTACAAGTTTTATGTCTCACATCTTGAAGGAAATTCTATCAGTAGTATTGTCTGGGCCAGTTTCTATATTTTTGTCAAATAGATACCAGAGTTGTACCTATTTTGCCTTTTGGTAACGTTTTACTTCACAACACAATTTGAAACTTTTGACATTCTACAATGAAATGTATTTTTGACTAACTTGGCTGCAAAAGAAAGTGACAGTCATAAAGACTTTACTCAACTACGCTCCACAGTGATGATTGTAATGACAAGCATGGATACTCAACTTGTTTGACCTGGAGGCTGCTTTAGCAAAATGACAGAAGGCCAATTAATATACAGATATTAATAATATTTATTAAATAAAATGAATAAACAAGGAAAATCCAGATAAAGCAGGCCAGCACAGGTCAGGTGTATGCAAAGGCTTTTTCCAGGAGGACATTCAAGGGACTAGCCCAGACCTCTCAGGGAAGCAGGAGGTCCTCCCCAAACACTTTTTTAATGCAATCTGGCACCTTATTTACATTTAATATACAAAAAAAAGCCAGAGTGAATCAACTGGCAAGATTTGGCCTGCAGTATGAAATTGAGAATCGCTGATTTACAGTCACTCACCAGCGCTGAGAGTCGGTGAAGAGTGAAAGAGATAGATGACCTGTACCCAGAAAGTCCAACTCACCAGGATGGTTTTGAAGTCGCCCTCTAGAAAGTTTCTGAAAGGTGTCAGGAAGTTGATGGCAACACTTTGGATTAACTCCCTCTCTGCCCCGCCGATCTGCTTCTCTGTCTCCCCACATTTTATCAGAGCATTTCCTGTAATGGTCAGCAGCACAAACACAACTTCACTAATACTGGACAGGAGAATGTACAATGTGGCACCACAGTGTCAACTAAAGACTTCCGCCTTGCGAGGAAACAGAGACCTGTGGATATGTACAAAGTGCTGTTGTTGAAGGAGGCTGCAAGAAGCCAAGGCTAGGGATGAAGCTGGTGTTTAACATAATAGCAGAGGAGTGATGTTCAAATGTTCACCAGAAAATGTCAAATAGCCTTTACTCAAAGCCCAAACACTAAACCTTAGCAGCAAGATACTAAGAGGCTTTTCAACCATTTTATATTCTTTGAATTAAGCACAATCATAGGGGAGGATTGTGTTTGTCAACCAGCTTCAAGAATCAGCTAAAGAAACTCCAAAAACAACACTTGTCTGAGCCACAGGCACTCTTTAGCAGAATACAGCAGGAGGTTAAATGTTCATTTAAGTCCCAGTGTGTTGGGCAGCTCACTGTATCACTCACCGTAGGCAGTGCCAGGACCAAATTCACTCCCTGACTCAATCATGGACTGGCCCAGGAGCTCATGGTTGTTCATTCGCGTTGGGGCTTTTTTCTCCAGTTTCTCGTACACAAATTCCTCTAGCCGGACATCTGCAGATTGCAACAAGAAAACTTAATTACAAAGTCATAAGACTACAGTGAGGGAGCCAAACGCAGGCAGCAACTTACGGACAGCCTGCATTACATTTGTTAACTAAAAAAGAAGCTTTCATATTGACAGTCATGAAGAAATTATTAACACATCACATGGAAGGACAGTCACAGTCAGCCCTCGTGTGGTACATTTTATGGATGCATTAAAAAAAGTAGAACAAATCCAGCTTACATTATCCAAGATGGATACACAAGACTGTAAGCAGCAGCTGGTCTGTGCATGTTTGTTGTGCCTCTGCTGTGGTTGTACATGACAGTGTGAACTGAGGAGGATGCACAGCTGAGCTTACAGACTTCACAGACACCCTACCTACTGCTGTGTGTCAAACAACATCTCAGAGATGCTATGCATTTTTTGAGTGACCCGTGGCCTTCTTAATGACAAACAGGTACACATCCCGAATTGCGGCATTACCTGAATCATAGCTGCTATTATTGTTCAACGCATCTAATCAAGGTATCAACTTTCACCACTAATATGATACTATGGACAATATATTTGATTTCTAATACCAATTTACCGGTAAATTTTACAATGACTGTTATGTCATCAGTCATGAAATCAACAAAATGCACTTAAAAGTGAGTGACACTGAATTGACAGAATTATGGATGGAATCTGGTAACTTTCTCCACATCAAGAGAGCAAGATAAAGTTGGTACCTCTCCCACATTGCTCTAAAAAGGGGTCCAGTATGTCCGCATTTTGTCTGTCAGTCTGATAAAGTTCATCACATTGATTCTCTTACTTGGGTTGGGCTGTAGTAAGACTTCTGTCTGCTTCATAATCCTTTCTGTCCATTGCTTGGTGTTCTCAGCTCTGACCAAAAGGTTCTCCAAATGCGCATCCAACTCTGTCTTTTCAGCCTGGCCAAGTTTCTCTTCTGTAAACTGAAAAAGAAAATATCCTATTACAGTGTGTACATAACCTATCGCCTTAAAAGTGATACACAATATATTAAGAGAAAGTGGCTCGAGTGTCATGAGGGATAAGTACGATGCCAATTAAGATTAGCAAGCTGGACAAAATATACGTTATCTGCCATGCTAATGTTGATAGCGCTCTCTTATGGTTTTCGAGGCCTGCTTTCATGGTTATGTTGAGCAACTATAAAGTGTTGGCTATAATACTGAGTGGGAACATTATTGTTTAACACATCCTAAGGCTAACAGCAGCCTACTTTGCAGGATATATATAATTTTTCTGATAACGGTCTACTTAGCAACACTACTTTAGCCACGGTAGCGTTAGGTTTTTAGCATAGGAGCTAACGCTAACTGACTGCTAAGAGCTAACGTTGGTTAGCAACAACTTCCACAAACTAGACGGTCAAACTTACTTGTACCGCGCGGCTTAGGAAAGTACCGGCGTCTGCAGCTAACCGCTTAACGTTAAAGTCCATGGCACCGGGGGGGAAATAAACACTTAACACAAAAGCTAGCTTGTTTCACAGTCAAACTGCCATCCCTATGGAAAATGTCATTGAAGCAACTTTTTTTGTCGGAGTTCCACCCAGCTGTTGATCCTGACAAAGATAGTATACGGACAAGATAGTTCACATCCCCAACCGATTCTGACAGTTGGGACAAAATGTCGCGCATGCGCACATTGGCATTCGACAACATGGGAAGGTGACAATAAGAAATGAACAGCAATAAAGTGAAACTACACAGCACACGTTTTAGTTTATAATAACAAGTCTTGCTTTTCATGTCGGTCGACAAGCAAGCCTATTTGGTGTTATTAGGGGATGTTGGAGGTTATTAGGTCTACAAGTTAGGCTCTGCTCAGGAGTTGCTATTTTGCAGCATTCATGTCCTGCACAAATATCAAATTGCGAAGTGAAACAAGAAGTTCGAAATGCTCCACAATAGCAGCACAATTGAGATGTGACATTTCTGGACAGAGATACAGCAGGCATATGGCAACAATATTATTTATTTTACCTTTTTATTTTTACTTCATTTGCTATACATTCTAGAAACATTTGGCAATTCTAGTAAAAAGTGAATAAACCCATGAATTTCAACTTTGATGCACATGTGCCTTGTAGGCATATCTTTACAACTAACATAATATTTACAAGTTAAACTGAAAGGGAAGTTAAAAGGTCGCAGTGACGGCAGGTGCTCGTACTTGTGGCGACTTTGCTTGCTTCTGCTTCTTTTGGCATTTAACCTTTTGAAACCTGGAACAACATCACTTTTCTTGTGCTGCTTTCAGACACCTTTCACAAGTATTTAAACTTTCAACAACAACACAAATGTTCCACATGTTGCAAGAGGATTATTTAAAAAAATGATCGATCTATCTATCTATCTATCTATCTATCTCTCTATCTATATATATATATATATATATATATAAACTCAAAATCACATGTAGGATGATTCCTCTTAGGAAAATACAAACTGGTTACTTACCTGATTTAACTGGTTTTTAGGTAGTTTGATTGCTATTTCTTCTTTTGTTACTCATTGTCTTTTTCCCATGTTTTTAAAAGAAAACAAGTCAAATTGCTCAGGTCTCAAAGGATTTAACAGCCTTGGTGTAACCTACATGCAGCAGCATGTCACTTTGTAGGTTTATCTTCTTTTTCTTCTATTTGTCGAGAATAGATGGACTTCTTGCCTGCATTGATAGGCTACAAACTCAAAATCACATGTAGGATGATTCCTCTTAGGAAAATACAAACTGGTGTTCTCTCAGCTGCGGTTTCATTAAACATTCAAACTACATAAAATAAAGCACCTTACAGCAGCAGTTAAATACCATACATATTTATCATCTGCCTTAAACCTTGGAGCTCGCACACTTTGCCTGTGCTCATTGACCCTTTACTACAAGTCTGAATATTAACCTTTAATTAACCTTTCATCATGCAATTCATAGCATACGAGATCCAAACACAAAACCACCACTCTATCAAATATATGAGAACAATAAATATTTTTTCCTGAAAATCATATTGGGGACACTAGCCTGGATGCTGCTCCCTCCCACCATAAACAGGAACATCACAGGATTTAATTTCATTATGCATTACTTCTATGCAGAGGAGGAGAGAGGGACGCTCATCTGTCCTCATAAGATATGCATTTTCTTATTAGCGGCAGTCATGGCTGGACTCCAAACTCTGCAATTCTAATGAAAGTAAAGGACAAATTGATGTGCAAGTGAGGCTATTATAATTATGGGGACAGGGAGGGATTCTTTAGATCTCCATTTAGAATATTGTCTGTTTTATACCGCCATGTTGCATGCAGATCACTTGCTGTGGGATCTACAATATAATATCTTGTGCAACCCTCTCCTCTTTCTCAGAAAAAGTCTTGAGGAACTTTGGCAGATTTTGGAAAAACAAAACCACTCTTCAGGTCTGGATGTAATTATGCCAGACAGAGCCTGCTACCTGCTGTGTGGGAGGAAGTCAGGCAGAGGGAGAAATCAAATGACTT
The DNA here is from genome assembly GCF_008729295.1 of Plectropomus leopardus. Lineage (NCBI taxonomy): Eukaryota > Metazoa > Chordata > Actinopteri > Perciformes > Serranidae > Plectropomus > Plectropomus leopardus. The sequence goes on from NC_056483.1 coordinate 17,287,517, forward strand.
CCCCTCTGTAGGCTTCCAATGCACCGTCAGCTACAACCTTTCTACTCCACTAAACAGTGGCTCGAAGATTTCTTCATCCACACATTTGTTCCTATGCTGTGTTTAACTGAAAATGCCATGGGCTTTTCCCATCACACACATACAGTAGTTTCTTATTGTACTGCCAAGATGTCATGTAATACCAGTTTACATAAAAGTATTGATTTATAGGGTCAACCTTTAAATGTTTCCAATTTGAAAAAGGCTCATACTTTATCATTTTTGTACATAAGCTATAAAACAGCGAAAGCACTCCAACTGTAGCCTACACACTGCATTTTTTTATAACCACACTATGTCAAAGAAATTAAGGCTTTGGCTTCGCTTTATGCTTGGCTAACATTCAGAGTAGTTGGGGCGGGTGCTTTAAACACGCGAATATGGAAGTCAGCACTTTCATGACGGCAGAACAGCTCCTCTGAGGGAGGAATCGGCTGCAGTCTGGTTGTTCCAGTAGTAAATCTGTGTGTATCTGCTCTTTCACTTCACAATAACAGAAAGCACTCAAGGGCAAGACAAGAAAATGAAAACCTGGCGAAACTTAACTTCAGCAAAATGACTTTCTCATCAAGGCTAATCATGCTTCCTGAACATGGGTGGATTATGAGACAGTGGGCCCCCGGAGCACAGATAAGCAAAGGGTCCCTCCACCTCTCTTACCCAGGAGCAAGCACATGGACTTTTTAGTTGTTTTTGGTCTCTTTGAAGTACTATTGTGGGGTTCTATTGTCCTTTTGTCTCTGCTTTTTTGTGTCTCCTTGGCTAGTTTTGTGTCTTTTTGGAGTCGTTTGTGTCTCTTTGAAGTAACGTTGTGTCTTTTTTGTTATTTTGTGTCTGTTTTCAGTCATTTTGTTTCTCCTTGTGGTTGTTTTGTGTATCTTTGCAGTGATATTGTTTTGTGTGTCTTCTTGTAGTCAGTTGTGTCTCCCTGAAGTAATATTGTATCTGTTTTGTTCTTCTGTGTCTTTTTGTAGTTGTTTTGTTTCTCCTTGTGGTTGTTTTGTGTCTGTTTGAGTAATATTGTGTCTTTTTTTGTCAATTTGTTTCCTTCTTGTGGTTGTTGTGTGTCCTTGTGATTGTTTTGTTTTTTGTATTTGTTTGTTTCTCTTTTAAGTGATATTGTGTTTTTTGTTGTTTGTTGTGTCATTTTGTTTCTTTTGTCGTTTTGTGCATTTTTGTTGACGTTTGGGTTGCTTTAATGTGATTTTGTGTCTTATTGAAGTAATGTTATGTCCCTTTGAGATAATTGTGTCTCTTTTTTGCCTCTTTGTGGTTGTTTCATCCGTTTTGTGATGATTTTGTATGTCGTTGCATCTCTGCGGTCATTTTGTGTCTTTTCTCGGTTGGCACATGTAAACCTGACTGATATTTTACAAGTGAAGACCAGGGAGTCCCTTGACAATTAATTCTGGCCCCTGTGCCTGTGCCCAGTGAGACTATTTAATAATCCACCCATGTTTCTGAGATTATGAAATCCCAACTATCCACTTCAGGGCGAAGAACTAATGGAACAATACAGATATGTTGGTGACAGAGAGGTTCTTTATTTTGACGTTGTTTACAATGCAGCCTTTGAGGATAATATATTTCATGTCCTCAACACAAAAGATAAATTCCTAACACAGACTTTCACAGTCATACATGATGCAACTTTGACAGAGCACATGGCTTCGAGTTTCATTCAGTTCAAGACTTTAGAATGAGACTGTCATGGATTGTCGTGTCAAAGCACATCTGCAACTTGTGAAAGTCCTCTAAAGTAGCTTTGATTATCCACATCCCATAAATACTTGATAGGCAAAAGCAAAGCTGAACTACAATTGCTGACTTTTTTGGACCACATTTTCAGCCAGCTCAAGCAGCAGAGGGTATCGGAGTGTCCTTTTCCTCCAAGACTCTGGGATTCCCTGGAGACCAGTCTGAAACACATCAAAACGACAGCTGAAAGCATCAAAGCTACAGAAAGCTTCCACAATTACAGACAACAACAATATGCTAAATTATATATCTGAGATCATGGGTGGAATTTAATTTCAGGTTCAAGGTTCACAGTACTAGTCCTCTAAAGTGCTATTTTTCAAAAATCCCCATCCAAGGTAGAACAAAATATGACCAGCCCCTTCTAATTCCCAACTCCTCAAATACTGCCACTTTGTCAGTGATCTTCGCATCAGATACTGAAGCACTGATTTCCACCACTACAAATTTTAAAGTGTATCACTGACTAATGATTGGTATATGAGGCAACATTCCTCCAGTACCTGCGCCCCAAAACAGGCTCCTATGAAGGAGGCTCGGCTGGCGGTGCATCCCCCACAGCGCATGGTGTCCCTGACTGCTTCATCCAGCTGTTTCAGCTTCAGGACTCCATGAAGCGCTCCCTGGAACGCACCAGGCAAACCTAGACACATACCCAGATTTAGTGCAGGTGGCTACATGATAAATGATGCAATAACAGATCAGATATCAAATATAAGATCAATTCTTTGTAAATGTCCTTATATTGCCCCCAAGTTACTTATGTTATTCCCTATGCATTATTTGATTTACTTTTGCAGTATCATTACTTGAACAGACCAGGCCTGCAGAGCGTCACACGTATATTAAGCATCTCAACCTTTTAGCCCTGTAAAACCTGAGACACTCAGCTCAGCGGGACAGGGAAAATGAAAAGGAAGGAGGAGGGAAACCATTAGTCAGGAGATCAAAGGCTGGAGGATCCAACTAACGGATATACTGACAGGGAGGTACGCGAGCTATGCCAAGTCAACAGACCTGGATCCTGCTGCCACCGACTGGCTTACCTCATGTGTTTGTGAACACAGCAGGTATGAGCTGTTGGGATGTCTTGGCTAGGTTGTCCTTCACCTGGTGAATATGCGCTTTAGCAGCAACAGAAGAAGAGAGATGAAAACATTGTTTAGTGTTTAAACATTGTAACCCTTTTTTGCTGTGGCTGCCTATTGTCATAACACACAGTATGTAGGATATGTTATACATCTCTGTTGTAACATTATGTTTTGATTTTGAAAGACACTATTTCGGTAAAGATGATCATGTCCTTACATGTAGCATTTTGAGTTTCTTAAAGTGTTGACCACATTTCCCTTAAGACCTGTTTGTTTCTGCATTCTGGTTTTTGTTTTTGCCTTCTGGTTTGCCTGTCACTGCCTCTTCTTATTTTGAGGAAGGATGAGGGAAGAGCAAAAAATAAAAACAGTTCCTGCTGTATACTAAACATCTTCCCATTACTAAACAATCAAACAATACAGCAGATTTAAACCCATCCTGTTACAATACATTGTAAAATACAGTATATAGGTTGCTAGCAGGGCTGGTACAAATGCCTTGCACACAGAAATTACATTTAAATAGTCCAACATTTTGGGCATTCACCCTCAGAGAATTAGATGGCCCAGAAGACCCACACGACTCAGTCACATTGCTGAGCCAGAAGTCATTTAGCTTATTCTTACTTTTACTCTCATTTTTTTAAGCTTATCATGCTGAAAGTTAGTTCCAAATTTCAAAAACACTTAATTGCTTCCCTGCAGAGAGTTAGATGAAAAGGTTGATTGCATAACATCTCTCCACTTAATAAGATGTGAAGCTAGACCCAGACACATATTAGCTTAACTCAACATAAAGACATGAAGGAATGGGAAACAGCTACCCTGGCTCTGTTCTTTAAAGATTACTACTAACATGTCTTTTTCATCAGTCAAAAAGTTTAATTACATATTTGGCCAATTGAAAATTGGCCTCAAAGCCCAGCGCACATCCTTGGGACGTGGCCTGGAAAGGGAGGGGTGAGGGGTATTCAGTTGGTTGCAATCTGCAATCTCACCGCTAGATGCGACTAAATCCTACACAGTGGTGCTTTAGCAGACAGTTATCTTAGTACTCGTCATATTTAAGCAATTAATGATTTACTCCTTTAAATCTCAAGAGGACAGAGGACGCACGGAGCCTCACCAATGACAGCCAGGTCCAGCTCCTGGGGGTTTTGTCTCTTCGGGTCACTCAGCTGAGCCAGAACTGCATCCAAGGCATTGGGATCTGGACCGTTCAGAATGAAATGCTCCACAAACCTGACAAAGTTAGACAGACAAACAAAGATTACGCCTCCCTTCACTCCTCTCATGACTACTGTTTGATCAAATGGGTTTGACCTTCAGCAGAACTGTCTCTTACCTCGCTGCAGCCAGTGTCACAGCAACACACATGTCATTGTTCTGGGTCACCCGTATGGCTTTCTCCACTTTCTCAAGCATCTCAGGTCGCCCAGCGTACATTGCCACCACTGGAGCCAGTTTAGTGACACCGTCCATCTGACAGTCCACATCACAGCCTCAAAAACACAAATGTATACAGAGATTACAACCAACAAATAAGCATGGGGAGAAAACCTTAATGTTCATATGATCTGTGATCTTTACCAGTTTCTTCTTTGCCGGCATCCACATTTCTGAAGAAAGCTTTCAGACTCCCATTTCTCCATGGGCCAGCTATAGGGAGGATGGCTTTAGGACCTAACAAATGCAATAAACCCTTTTAATGACAGCTCTAAAATTACATCATAGAATACCTGTGGTGAAGATAGAAGTATGGCTAAGAGACAAAACAAGTGAGAGAGGAAAAGAAACATTTCCTTTATGTTGATGCAGTTTCAGTTTCTGTAGGTGGAGCTCTTTTCTTTGTCTGCTCAGTCATGGCTATCTCTGCCAATGATGATGACACAGCTCTTCTTATATTATTCTAAGACATAAAGCTGTCTGGAGTTTACTGTACCCGAAAGTGCCCTGTGCTGTGGTGGTGATTTGCAGCAGCACTGCATTTATATGATATCCTGACAGTAAAAAAAGCACAGAATATCCAAAGCTCTGGATACCAACCAAGAACAGAAAGGTCTGACTGTATGGAATATTTTCATAGAGAGGGAATTCCCCATTAGCTGGTAGGAAAAACATTATGTAAAATGTTATCAGACAGTAACAGAGGTTCTCACATCCTTTTAGGACTGTTAAGCTGATGATTGATATATTTCAGTATTGACAGTTACATAAAAGCAGAACAGGTACCTCCTTTCTTCCTGTAAGGATCATTGAGGGGCAGGTCGTACACTGTTCCTGGGCCAAAGAATTTGTAGATGCGCTTGGTCAAGTCTTCCACATTAACATCTGCAAATACATGACATAGACTGTATCCTTAAAAAAAACATTCACGTTAGCTTTAAACATAGGATTAGATTTTGTGGAGGATACAGGGGACACATTAATATTTAGATACATGCACATTATCCCCTCAATAAAAACATGAAAGTAGCAAATGACTTTTACCTTGACAAAATGAAAGACATATTATAACTCCATGTATTGAAAAAGACAATGTACACAGTGATGCATAAAAAATCACCAAATGTATTTGCTTCCTTGCCAGCTGTTAGATAAGAGAAATAATACCACTTCTATATTTGAACATTAGATAAGACAATTGGCCTAGCTTAGCATAGAAACTGGAAAAGAGGAAACTGAAAACTGAAAAGCAACAAAATCTTTTAACCAGGACCTTTAAACAGTTAACACATATTGTCTTTCAGTGTAAAGGTCCAGTGAGGATTTAAGGGCATCTACATGCTTGGCACAGGGGAAAAGTTTCACTTTGGTTGCAATCTGCAACCCTCATCACTAGATGTTGCTAAATCCTACATACTGGACCTTTAAGTGTATTTATGTGCTGGACCGTTTCTTGGTTGGGTTTCAGGACTTTCTGAAGTTTTGTCTTCAGAATGTAACCCCAAATAACCCGGGAAGTCAGCGCTATAAAAAATAGTAACAGCCCTTCAAACCACAACTTTTCCTTTTTAAATTTCAGTTTGGCTAGCCATTTCCAGTCTTTATGCCCAGCAAAATGATCATTTTCTGGCTGCTATTTCATATTTAACGCAGTGGTTTTTAAAATTATCAGTAAAGAAAAAAATGAAAATCTATGGAGAGTCATCCATTTTGCATCATAGGTGACACAGGATTTTTGAGAAATATATTCTTAATTTTACCAGTTTCAGAGTCTAGATAGGGACAACTTTGATGATGACATATGACAATCTGGGTAACAATCCAACAATGTTACTGTAACAAACTGGCAGGCACTGAGAATGTCACACTGACATATGACCCACAATTGCTGCCTGTTTGAATTAATTCCATTACCTCCACACTGGCTCAGTGACTCCAGAAGGACATATGCCTGGTCTCCATAGCAGGTCTGCTCGCCAGTCAACCTGCGGTAGAAAGGATTTGCTGACTGAGGCCTAAATTCAGGACAGGGCTCCAGATCAGACAGAACTTCTTTGAGCTGGTCTGGATTGTAGATCCAATGCATGGGCTGGGCTGTATGGGTGGATAACACACACACACACACACACACACACACACACACACACACACACACACACACACATAGGAAAGAGGTAGAAAAATAGTGGAACATTCAATAGTTCTGTTTTTAACTCGACATACTGTATATACAGTGTGTCAATAACAGATAGCATGGAAAGGGAAATAGTTGTTAGTTGTACTGGACTAAGAGGATCAAACAGGAACCAACATTTAGGACCCACCCTTTTATTATTTACAATGACATGTGACAGTAAAAATAAACGATAACTTTGGTGAGTTTAAGTTTAGCAGTGCAATATTGCAGAAACTATGTGCTTTCATAACATTGTGTGTGAAGTCAAGTTGACTACACATGTTAAGGAACAGCCCATGTACTTTATCAGCATGCACAGATGTTGTTTATGGACAATGCTACTGATAATGCTTCAGTGCAACACATAAGAAAACAGTGTTTAAAATTTCATGTCAAACCCAACAAGCCCTAGAAAGCTTTTAACAATATTTAACCACAAATGACAAATAACAAACGTTACAAATAAACCCTATCACATTTGCAATGTGATAAATAAACATGTATGTAACATGAAACAGTAGAAGCTCCATAAAAGCCCCATAACATACAGCAGGAGTATGAATTATTGAGATATGGCAAGGGAAGGAAGCAGATTTGGTTTATAATATGGAAAGCCGTGCTGATGTAGTTAACTCAGTCCCAGCACCATAACACACAGTTTATCTTACCTGCTGCATCTGCCACTGCTGCCCCAATAATGGCCCCAATGGCTCGGTCTGCCAAAGTCAAGGCCATCTGCTTATAATTTATACAAAAATAAACATAAGAAATAATGTGAGTTTCATCTTATATTAAAATATAACCTTTAAAATGATTGCCTGACATGAATGCCTGTGATCTTAATTACTGAAATAGAATTACAGCTCACTATTGTTGTTGGAAATGTTCATATGAAGGCAGGAACTAAAATACTTTTGCATGCAGAGTTTTAATTCAAAACCCTTTTTTGTAGAAAAAGTAAGTTACCATATACAACACAGCATTAACTGTATTTGATTACATAACATCTGGTCAAAAGATTGTTCTTATGCATCCAAGACTTATGAAACCACTGAGAGAGCACAGTTGGTTCAGATATTAAGTAATATGCTATGGCAATGTATCATTTCATGTAATACCTCAGAAGTCCTTGAAACAATATGGTGCATCAAAATAAACTATATTTTATGTCAATTACAAATATAGACTCATTTATCATTACCTTAGTGCCTTGTCTTCACCTCTTGGCATACCACTTGAAGTGTTGCAAAACGTCAATGTCAGTTGTCAGTTTTCAGACGAGGGGAGGATACCATCAGTCCAGTGATAAGCATACACCAATGGCAACCCAAGAAAGACTGTTGTACTGGACAGAGGCCAAACTGATAAAATAGAGGTTTAAAAACTGAACTAATATTATTATGTACAGTGATGTTCAAACTTGTCTCACAAAAGAATGTGGAGGGTAGATTATGTGTAGTATATGATGGTTAATTAGTTGTTCTTTATTCTAATCATGAGATATTTTTAACATTTTGTCTCTAACATTTGGAAAGCAGCGTCATGTTTGGAAGTCGTCTGGAGAGAAAACCTTTCAATGATTTATTTATCAGATGCTGTTCCACTTCTGTGTATGCAGCTCAGGCAGGTATTTTTATACTGTTGTGTTTTAGGCTCACTGTTTGGGTTGTTCTTACTTTAGAAACTTATAGTATTTATGTAACAGTGGCTGTTATAGATAGTTTGCATGATTGTTATTTGCACAGAATTTATTTATAATCCTTATTTATAACAGTAGCAAGAGTCTTCTGTCACGCTTTGGCTCCAAGACTGCGCTGAGGCACAACAGTGGTTTGAGCTAGTATGCCAATGTTAACGTGCTGATATCTAGTATAGTCTATGTCAAGTTTTTTCACTTAGTTTAATAAAGATTTGGCCTGCTGGTGTAGCTAGATTAAAACTCAGAGGACCATCATAGTAATTAGGATTCATCATCTGGGGACCATGATTTATGTACAAAATGTCATGATAATCTAATACTAAAAGTTAAAAACTTTAAGAGTAAGAGAACACAAATCTAACTTCCAACTCAGTTGATCTAACTCAGCTTGTGTTGCATTTTGCTATACTGGAGGCAACAGCTCTGTTTTGCTGGATTTTTGAGGCCCTCTACCTAAATAACAATGGGGGTCACTCCCCTCACCCACTGAGCTTGGGGCTGCAGCCATATGGAGCATTTCTTTGTCTGACCCTGTCTCTAAACTCAAGACAGTTTTAATAAAACCATGAATATTTTCTTGAAATTCCTCAAAGGTTAAACACTTCATTTATCAGTTAATTTGCACTTGACGAACTCTACTGCAACACCAGAGGGCAAACAACTATGTGCTGAAATAGCTTTCAAAGACTCTCTTTGTCATTTTAATTTGTCAAGCTCTCTCTGTATATCTTCCACTCCATTGCGTCCATTCTGGCAGCTCCCCATTTGATCCCCCTGTTCCAACTCTGATGAAACCCTGCAAGGCCTGGCCAGGCTCCACTTATCCCCGGCCTCTCATGGGTATCCCAGGCCATTGATTTCTCTTCTGGCCTCCTAAACCGGTGAAATAGAGTGCTAAGGGTAGGGTCAGGTAATCAATAGCAGCTAGAAAACAACGCAGACAAGCTGCTACGGTCTCCCACAGTGTTACCACTTCGTTATGGTTGTATATGTCATTCAGGAAACTGAAGGTATTTATGCTTAAACTTGATATGTAAAACACACATAACATTTGAGTGCATGTACTGTAAATCCGTTAGAGTTGGGATCTTTACAAGGAAATGGAGAGCATTTGCTTTTTCTGGCCGGAAGATAACATGCCCTTCACAGAGGGAATAAAAGAGCTGCACAAATAGATCAGCCACTGTCACTGGATCAAATGACACAATGAGCTGGATGAAGCTCTGTAAATTACAGCCTGGCAAAATCTGCAAGAAGATATTGATGGAGTTCAGACAATGTGGCAGTGCCCGCATGTTCAGGGGGCCACTAAGCTTTGGTGGCTATGATAATCTGGCAGGACAGTGGGAGGGATACCATCCCCTTATTTGATGCCAAAACTTGCAAAGTGACAAAGTGTGACATGGAGGGCATGTATGTATGTTGACCTGGTCACAATGCTGTCGGTCACCACATGGCCTGCACTGTCACATTTTATGTACCTCATTGTTAATAAAACAAGACTGAGAGTACAGCCATATCAGCTCTGAGACTTTAACAGTGCTTTAGTCTAAATACCAATATTAGTATGCTCAGAATAATAAATATGACATGCTGATGCTAATCAGGTATAATGTTTTCAATGTTCATCATTTAGCATTCTAACATTTGCTAATTAGCGCTAAACACAAAGGACGTAATTAGTTTTTAAGGTATTTGGTCAAAACCAAATTACTGGAAAAATGTAAATTTTGAACTGCAGCATTTGATGAAAAGTCAGCGGATCACGAAACTTGTTTGTCTCCCTCCACTGGGGACCATGCATCTTTACAGAACTTGAAGTTAATCCACCAGATAAATGAAATGTTAATAATGGGTTCGTCAAAGTAATGAGGAATGATCCTTTGGTCACCATGTATGTCAGTACAAAATGCCATGGGGATCTATTCCATAGGTTTTGAAACATTACACTAACACCCCAAAATGTCAACCTGCTGGAAGATCCTTTGACTTCAGTCATTTAACCAATGACAGCAGATTGCCAGCATTCATCACCTTTGTTTTAGTGAGGCTTGCACATGAACTAATGACCTAACTTAAGTGTAAACGTGCACAAACTAGAAAAGGACTCACAAAGCAGACTCAGATGTGGATAAAAGTTTGGGGTCTTTGACCAGGCTCAGGTCGGTACACAGGTGATCAGTCAGACAAGCCAAAGTATCCAAAATGACAGGCAAAATTGGCAGTCAAAAGGCAAAAAACAGTCTAACCAAACTCACAAGAAACATGAGGAAAATGCTGGGACTCTTACTCAAAGGTAAAGACGATCTGGCAACAAATGAGGGTAGAGCAAGGACTTAAATACTCTAAGACAAGGGGGACAATGAGACACAGATGAAACATATTCAGACACAGGTGAAACACAATGGGGCGGGCAAGTAATCACAAAGGAGGGAAATCTGACAGGGAACAGGATCTGAAATGAGACAAGACAGTGGTCACCAAAATAAAACAGGAAACATGAATAACAAAAAAGTCAGGGAGCTTGACAGGTCTTTACATAAAGAATTAAAGTTTTACATGTTCTTTTGGTGATCCAGACAACATGGACTTGCCAAACTTTGGTTATCCACATTCTAGGTGTTATCCCTTGACTCTAACAAAGTCAAGAAAATTTGCAATATGTTTATACTAGAGTGAAACTCAACTAAAGGTTCCTTTGGTAGTAGAACAGAAACACAGAGCATGTATACACAAGTGGAAAGTGCTTAATACAAATGTAAACAACCACTAAGGCATTTTGTGATCTGATCAATCAAACCACTTGCCAAAAGAGTGAGAGATGCATTCTACGATATATCTTTTGACTACAGAGCCTTATCATGCTGAACCGCAATAAACATGGTTTTACAGCTTTGTTGTGGTGGCAGTGTTACATCATGCAACAGTGGTGTAGTAGCTGTTTAGCCTAATAACAAACAGCGGTGGTGTTCATTTGTGAACACTATCTTGCTGAACGAAACTTATTTTAAAAAATCACAGAGATTATTTTCCGCGAAAATCCAAAATCCAATGGAAAAATCCCATTGGCCATCCTTGGAGCACTCCGGCTGTAGACTCTCCAAATATGTTTTATGTGATATCGTTTGTTTGTATTACACCCTAACCTCCTTATCGTGCACCATCTTCTTGTGTTTCTTCTTTTATCTTCAGGGACTCAATGAACATTTTATGTCTTATTTCATTATTGATGCACTTTAACTACGTGCTGTGATGGCAAAAAACAAAAGCCTTGGCAGTCAGATCACATCTGCCATATGTGCCCAGACATAATCATGCTGTTTCTTGGAAACTCACATGGTTATTCATTACCTTCCAATTCTGGTCATATTCCAGGTGAAATAACCCAGAAGTAGGCAAATCAGTCATCTGTGCTTTGCAGTAAAAACACATTTTGATACCAACACCAAGGTGCTCCAAAAACGTCATAAACTGCTGGGATTATTATATTATGGCATTTTTTTGTACGTGTATGGAAAAATCCCATGTATGATTCTGTTTGTGTGCTTCCACTTGCTCCTTGTACAGCATTAATCAGAGGAATGCTGATAATTGTCTGGCTGCATGGCCGTCCTTCTCGTCTGGGAGAGGAAGCTGAAACAGGAGAAGGGTGCTGAGAGGTATGCCAGCATACGGCCGCTAGCCACCTCTCCTGTCATCCGCACTATGCCAGCCATGGCATCCAGTGTGCAGGCCAGTGGAAGACAAAGCTGGATGCCCACAACTCAGCCGCACAAACTCCCCCCACCACTCCTTTTCAGTCTTGATTTGAATACAATGTGGACAAAAAAAAAGAAGAACAGAATCGTTGACATTTCTGACATTCGTCCAAATCATTCGCACAAATATGAAGAGAAGAAGTGGTGAAGAAATTTACATCACAGACGTGTTTACAACTGCAAATGCTGGAGAGTAATCTTCACATTGTTTGCACAGGCCTGTGTTCAGCCTGTGTATGTAAATGCACTCAGCAGGATTCATTCTTCTTCTGCATATCGTTTTTCTGAAAGGGTCTTTCCTCTGCAAATCTTAACGTCTCTGCGAATCTCATTTCTATCTCTAAAAGGAAATTAATCTTGTAGGTGTGTTCCTCTCTTCTTATCTTCCATCATTTCTGCACATACTGTAAGAGCAGCCTCATGTAGCACTGTTAATGTGATTACCAGTGCACCCTGTGCTATATAGAGGGTTTCACATATTGGATTTCTCATCCTCTCACATTCCTGTCTTTGTTATGTAATACATACATTTTTGTCATAAATTTAGAATGCCCTAAATTTATCATGTCTCTCCGTGCTGTTATGTTGCTGTGATGCTCAAATCCCTTTTTGCACATCCAGATTTAGATGTTTGTTTAATTCCATTTACTCAGCAGTTTGTGCTGCCTATTGCTTTTTGTTGTGCTAATAGCCCAACAGGGATCAATAAAAACTTGTAACAGTTAGAATTGTATTGCAGGTGCACTCTCTTGCATCACATTCCTGCTCGGAAGCCACTCACTACAATCTATTACTTTTATCTGCAGCTCCACTGGATCAGTTAAGGCTTAAGAGTGACTTGACAGCAACAGACGAAGAATGTTCTACACTCTAAAATGTTGGATTGTACATTTACAATAAATCACTGGCTACTAGTTGTGTTTCTTCCCCAGTAAGTTACTGTATCATTTTTATAGGTTAGTAATTTATTGTGAAATATTACAGTTACACCTTGTAAAACTATAATACTTCCCAATAAATTACCGTAAAATTGATACAGTGACATGATGTTTATTCCAGACAGTGGATATGAGGATGCTGTGATCATTTCCAGGGCTTTAAAGGATGTAAATGTAATATGTCCTGATAATTTACTGTAAAAATGATAAACCGATATAAATATGAAGATACTGTGATTATATCTGTAATTTTTCCAGGATGTAACTGTAATATTTCACAATAAATAACTGTACAAATGATAAAGTGATATAGATATTAAGATACTGTTATTATTTCCAGAATTTTACAGGATGTAACTGTAATATTTCTCAATAATTTACTCTCAGATGAAACAGTACAACATATACTTATGTGGATACTGTGATTAATTCCAGTATTTGCCAGGATGTAACTGTAATATTTCATACAAACAAACAAAATTACTGGAAAAATGATACACGGATACAGATACACTACAAAATGTTTGACTGTAAATTTACAATACATTTTTTGTTACTTGTTGGATTACTTTCACAGTAAGTTACTGTACCATAAATTATTGTGAAATATTACATTCACATCCTGGAAATACTGGAGATAATTAACAGTTGAACATTTCAGACATCTTGGACAATTTCTCACAGCCACTCCTGAGCACAAACCGTTCCATTGGCACCTTGTAAAGATGAAGAAAAGACAGCCTGCGCATACTGTAATGACCCGACATCCTTTCCATTCCTATTACGGAGCAATTTAACACATTTAATGTGATGCTCATAAGCCTAACCATGTCGGGCAGTCAGCATACAGCAGAATCTGAAGAGAGTTTCCTCATTTATTCACACAGAAGCAATAAGAGATAAACCCAGCTTCAGTTAAACCATATATTGGCTCAGTCACGCCAATCATGCTCTTCGTGAGATGATAAGCAGCATTATGCATTTGCAAGATGGTTATGTTAATGCTTTGTAAAGTATGTTTGAACACTCTCTCGGGGCATCACAGTACATTTATGTAAAAATACAACCATTATCAAACCATAAAAACAAATACATATGTTTTAGTAATACAGCACATTACTGTATTATTACTGTAAAAAAACACAGTTTGTTTTCTCATTAGACCTTTGTATTGGACAAAAATCTAAATGTCATGAGTATAAATGTGTGATGGACGTAATACAAACAGAGGTAGTTCTGTTTATTTGCTATATAAACAGAGGAAGCAATAGCAGTGGGTGATAATAAGAAACTGGCAGTGGCTTTATTATGGAGGAAAGACACCTAATTTGTCTTTTACTGAAAGTGATAAAGGGGAGACAATTTGTGGTTGGCTGACACAGATGAGGGAATGGACTGGCAGTCAGAGGGGACTTAATTGCATTGTATAGGTTTACGGTAAAAAGTCCAGTTGGTAAATGCAATTAAAAGTGACTTTCCCTCCTAAGCCAATGCTGTGTGCTATCAACATCCTTTTTTGTTTCTTAAAATAAGGAAGGATGATGCTCTCAAAAATCCATTCCACTGAGTTTGAACACCACAAACTGAAATGACAACTAAATTAAGAGGTTAATCAGAAGACAGGGCTCTCGATATTACAGCTTACATACTGTGCACTGGTTACATTTTTAAACAAGACATCCACAGCACCATTAAATCATACTTTACAAAAAATCCAAAACTTTAAAAATCAGTAGATAGGACACATCTGCTTTTACAGGGGCCACACAATTTCCTCCCACACCTCAAGATTCATTCATGCAAAGAAAAGTTCAGAGTTCTGGTAAAAACATTTGAGATGCATCACTGAACAAGAACATGCAGCTATTTTATTAATATATTAAAATACAAAGCATAAACGCCAAACAAACATGGTGCTAAACATTACCCAAACGTTTTTTGACCTGTAATCATAGGGGAATCTGTTACGTTGCTCTATGACACCTTTTAAAGGTGTTATGCAATACGTTTGTCAAATAGTGAGGAGTCATATCACACATTGTTTTTAAATTTTTAGCCTGGGGGCCTTGAATTGATGGCAGATAACACAATAGACAAGTTTACTTAAAATGGGAATGATTATCCTATTAATCACTTTTCATGAAATTTTGGCTTAAAAAAATTAAATAATTCAAAATTGTACTAAATGACCTAAATGAACAGTGCATAGCCTTTTAAGTGATGCATTACATAGACCTTTAACTACTGTATGTAGACTAATTTCGACTCTGCTTTTTGTGACTGTCAGATTAATGAGTTTCAATGAATGTATGAGTTATAAACTATAACCACATCAGACTATTTTGTTTTTTTGGTAACCATATCCATGTTTGATGTCTGTATCTCAATGAGATGCAATTACTTTATTTATTTAATTATTTATCGACAAGCTCCACCAGTGCAGGCGGGATATTTGCATCCAAAGAACTTGGGTATGATGCACAATAGTATATATAAACTACCAAAACAAAATGAATTTATTCAATTAATTTTTTTAAAATGCATTTTTTTGCACAACTATTTATGCGGTACTCTGTATTAATAAGTAGCTATTTAGTGTGTTTTCCACCTCTTGTTTTATTTTACTGTAACAGTATAATGTACACAAAACGAGCCTATGGGTAGCAAGCGGAGGAGGTGAGGAGTTTGGTTAAGGGGAGGGAAGAGAGACACTGAGAGACGTTGAGAGAGTGAGTGTGTATGTGTGTGTGTAAGTGAGTGAGAGAGCGAGAGAGGAAGAGTGCAGGGTGCGCTCCATCCACAGCCTCAGCACACCGGACTGTCAACCTCCACCAGCTCTCTGCTGTGGTCCAGTTCCGTTTTCATCGGGGTTTTACACTTGGCGGTGGAGCATGGATGCGATTTAAGACTCGCCACCGATCCGTCAGCAGTTTCACTTGCTCTAAAAGAACAAATTCTCTTAAAGCTCGTCCGGCTGAAGTCAAAAATAATGATGGAGTATTGGAGGCAATGCGCGCTGTGGTTAATAAACTGCAAGGTGCTTCCAGCTAACCACCGGGTTACATGGGAGTCTGCACAGGTATTTGACTTGGCCCAGACCCTCCGGGATGGAGTCCTCCTCTGCCATCTGCTCAACAACCTGAGACCCCAGTCCATCAACCTAAAGGAAATCAACCTCCGACCGCAAATGTCACAGGTAAGAAACGACTACAATGTAGGTTCATCTCTCCGTCGCCAAACCACAACTTAGCCCTGCTGGCGAGAGCGCGGCCAGACATCATTAGAATTATGCTAGTTTAAAATTTCCCTGCTTCTCCACAGAAATGACGCGCCTGCGAGAATGCCATTGAAAGTTAAGCTGAATGAAAATAGCTTTATATCAAATTCGGCACAGTATGATCCACACGTTAGCCCTTGCTTTAAAGAAAATTTCAACTTTCAACTTTCAACTAAAAAATTGGTTCACCGCTCGTCAACGCCCCCATCGTATACTTTGGTTACGGAAAACGGGACTAAATAAGAAGTCAACAAATTATATTAGTGAGAATGAAGTTCATCCCAGTATACGATACCATTTAGAGTATATGCCGAATATAAAAGATGTTCCTTGCCACTGTGATGAGCACTTAATTGTTGCTTTGTGACTCGAGGTTCCGTGACAGTGAGCGAGCAAACACTAAATAGCCGAAAAATTGAACGGAATTCGGTAGCGATCCATTGGGGCCAACTTGGTGCTATGCAGGAGTCATACTGTGAACTAAAATGACAAAAAAACTATCTGTCTTTGATTCTTTTACTTGATTTTACAGTTTAGGGTACTTATAGTAACTGTTCCTCGTTGACAATGTTGGTCAACACTGAACCGTTATAACGGCTCCATGTACACGGAGCTCCTCTATCTGCCCTCTGTAGGTGATGCACTTACACGTGTGATAGATGTTAAGTGGTGATGAAGCTTTGGTATGGGCTATCCTGATCAGATACATGGGTTTATTCCATGAGATTAACAACATCAGATATATTAGAATGGTAATTTTGTCTTTTTAAAAAATCGAGCCTTTAAGTTATTAGTTTGATTGCCTTACAATTAAATTACTCTGATTGGTTCTTCTGCTTTGTTTTGTCTTTAAGGTTAGGCCTATATGTGGCTATATAACAAAAATAACTAACTAATGGATGGCACTTTATTTATTAGAATAGGGCAGTGGCTGGGGTGCGACTTTTTTTCTTTTTTTCTTCATATCATGACCATCCCTGGAGCTACAAATATTTTCCCTTGAGTCTCCTTGTGTGACAGGGCGAGAATGCTTGACCCTCCCTTCACTATTAATAACAATATTTTACAGTTTCTGGCTGAATTGAATGGTGTGATTTTGGATATTTTTAAACCCTTTACAGGTTTTTAGTGTTCTGAAGATTTGATTTGAAATAAATACAAAACACGATTTATGATTGAATGTCACTCTCCTAACCCAAATCAAGAGACACATGTCCCTCCACAGTGCTTAAAAAAATATTTGAAGTGCCTCCCCTATTTTGCACCAACCCCTCCCCTCTCATAAATAAGGAACAGTCCCTCGTGTAATGAATGTTGCAGCACAGACAACTTAGTTTTTACCTCTACTTTTTCTATAGATAGATAGATGGATAGAATGATTGAAAGCTGAGGCCACGTGGCTCCTGTTTTTCAGATGCCATCTGTTTCAATAACAGGACAGACTGAGCCATGACCAGATTAATATTCGCCTTCATAACTGTGAATCTGGACGTCTGGCTCAGTGTCAACACAGCGAGGTAGACACTCACCTACTGAGCCTGCAGACCTGCTTCAGAAACATTTGACTGTATTCCACCAGTAATGTGCACACACACATAATACAGCATTTCTATATAATAGATGCCCTAATGCTCTTGCCCGATGCAAAACAGGTGATTAATCTTAAACTATGGATGCACTGCAAAACTGATTAGGAGAGGGAGATTAGGCTTGTTTCCTGGAAAAAGCAGGTAAACTCAATGTCACAATCTAATTTGGTAGCTGCCTGTTCAACTTGAGCACACGAGTCAAGTGGACAATTTGAAAAAATCGTAGGGGATTATAATGTCATCAATGGCAATGGAAATCAACTGTCAAAGGATCCGTTTACTCGGAGATTTCAGAGAAAACTAGATTGCAAGTGAAAGAGGAGAAGCTGATTGGTCCATTTACTGGTAGAAGTTCTGCTAGCAGCAATACTGATTGGGAGACATCAATAGGTCAGTGTTGGCTGTCACTCGTGACATAATAACATATAACAGAGCTGCCATGCGTAGAGAGGTTGTGAACCATACTGGCGCTCAGTGACTGGCCTGGCCTGGCCCAGACTGGGTTATTTATAGGCAGAAGTTGTTTTATGCATGGATGGATAGCTTACTCACACAAGGCATTGCTGTAGCTACAATTCAGGGATGAATTAACATTAGTAGTATGCACAGGCGCAGTCCTACACAATTACAAAGCACATGTGCAAGTTCAGGTGTGGGAGCATTACTTCTGTTACTGAGGGCTACTTCAATGTTTGTGAACTGTGTTTCCCAGAGGTCATCTGCCAATTGAATGTGGGAATTTTTCTTTGTTAAGTTTGAGGTTTTTAGGTGATGTGTGGTTTTTTTGCCTGCATCCACCATGATGGTTCTAACTTCTCTATAAAACCACCTACTGTAGTTGGTCTTTTGTTTAACAGAGATGTAAAGTGCATCACTTCCAGGATTTTTACTGGAAAGAAACACAAATGGAAATTACTATTGTGATAAATAGTGTCAAAATCTACATTAATAAACTTTGCAAATGACCAATTTGAATATTACTTGGACTTTACTGCTTCATATGTATGTCAGTAGATCATGACTCGTGGCTTCCCCTTTCACACACATTCACACCATGTGATGCTGGATGCCAACTCCCTCTACAGCGAGCACAGTTCAGCTAAAAATGGGTGTCAACACCCCTCCCAGTGACTTTCCTCCCTCTGTCTCCTCAAACTTAAATTTACATAACTGAGGGCGGAGTTGCTTCCCTTTTATCCTGCATAATTCATGAGGGCCGTGGCAGCTACTTTATCATTGGCCAATAATAACACATGGGACGCTGCTAAGGACTCACCCATGGGACCCATGCGATGGAAAGACAAAGACAGTGAGGGGACGGAGCTACAAAGAGTCTGCCTGGCCTCCATAGGCACATCTCAGAGGACATAAAGGGCCCTAAAGGGCTAGCCCGCTGTGCTGGTGTTGGCTGCGTAATTAAGGCACAATGCATTAGAAGCTCTGGAAGGTTCACATGTGTGATGTTGGCATCAGGATGGGTTGCTTCTCGTTCTGCAACATTAATTATGTTTGGGAGTTTTGTATTGGCTGTGTAGTGAGTAATTTCTGTTAAGAATGAACTCATGTAAGGGCAACAAAAAGCCAGCAAACATGTAGGCAGGAAAAAAGTAGCTGGGATTTGTCTATTCACTGGTTAAGATCTGTGCTCTTGTGGTGAAAACTGAATGATGCATGGGTTGTGTAGGTGTACTCTGTGCATCTGTGCACATAATTGTGGTGTTTACAAGGTTTGCCACAATATTAAAACTGAAAAACTCAAGTTCCAGTTAAGGTCAACGTAAAGCAAAATGTTTACCATCTTTGATTGTAGCTTTACAGGGCTGTAATGAACTTATGATAAAGTCTAGATGCAGCGTGACCACAGCAACTACTGTATTTTGCTTTCCTACCAAAAAATACACCACATAATCAGCAGTTACTTTTTGTCTCATTCAGTGAAAATCAGCGGTTTAGCGTCAAGAGGAACTATGGATTGCTTCTCGTGGCGCAACGAACCAACCATGTGGTCAAACATGCAGCATGCAGTTTTTCCATCCTTCTGTTTCTTGAAACATTTGGGTCGAAGTTCTGCTGAATCTCAGTTTTTATTGAGAAGACTGCAAATATACTCCAAACGCTGCTTGTGTAAGTCAGTAGTGAGGACATAAACCTCCTTGTGTGGGTGTTTTTTCTGTCATAATGTTGCTAGCAAAGGACTGTTCTAAAAACAAACTAGAGGCAGTTATTGATACATTCAAAGACACAAACTGCCAAAATACATAACAACTGAACTCATTTCATTTGATTGAAATTTAGAAATCTTATAATATGCCCTGACACCCCTAACTTGTTAAGCCTACTGTTGCCTTGTGTTCCATGACACAGGATTATAAACTGCAGATTCAGAGTGAGAACATTGTTGCGAACCCACCGGCAGCTGAGAGGCCGTGAGCCTCAACATGCACAAGAAATCAGGAAATGGAATAGAGGAAGGAAGTGAAACTAAACATGCCCTCGATCAAGCTCAGACCAAAGCACTGAGATGTCAGACACAATGAAGAGAAAAGCCGCTGCTTTCTTCACACAGCATTAAAAAAAAAAGAAAAAGAAAACCCATTTTGCTCTTCATAGAGTCAGCATCAAAGACTTCACTCCATTTTTGGAGAGTGAAAGTGAGAGAAAGATGGAGTATGAAAAAGAGTCAAGTCTAATTTTAACGAGTGTCAGAAAGTGTTTTACAGAGCGACAAAGTACATCAGTGCGCTGAAAAATTAGAGAAAAGGCTTCATGGATTATACACAGATTCAAAACCAACATGGAGATGCCATGAAGACTCAATCAGTGCATTCATGAATGAATCATCTATTTATTCCAATAGAATACAGAATGAAGCATTCAGTGTTAGATTTTCTTATAGGCAGTCACTTTTTATTCAGTAGGGCACCAGGGGAAGCTTGCCTCAAGCTCTGACTATGCTAGGTCCAGCACAGTATTGTCAGGCTACACAACAGGGATAGCTTAAAGCATACAGAGAACCGCTGCGTATACATTATGCATTTATTATGCTGCAGCATAATCTAAAGCACACGTCTGAAAAACCGTTATCACATGAAAAGATGACAGCTCAGTAAATAGCACAGTTGCTTTTATGCAGGTTTGCAGCAGGTGTGTTGTTTGACTTGGCAAACTGTACCGATTTTGACTCAATGAGACCTTTTCCAGGCGTACTGCATTTACACATTTTACACACTCAGAGGCTACTATTATACATTATAGATGGTACATGTATATTTTGTCAAGGCTGAGACCAAAACTCTGTGATGTCAAACAATGAAGAGAAAAGCCGGCTTCACGCAGCGAACACTCCTTACAGCGGGCTTCAAAGGCTCCGAGGCTTGCTCTTCACTTGCAAAGACAAAAGTTAGACAGCGATAGCGTGGGAGAATGAGAAACACACAGAGAGAATGTCTTCATTTTCCTTTGGTTTGTGGAGAAGAAGACGTCTTCAAGTCATGCATGCTGAGGAAACAACAAATTGGGAATCTGTGTAAAAACATAAAATAAGATGTTGCAAATGTGAGCAAATAGAGACATTTCACTGTGGTGTAGAGTCAGGGTGCAGGTTATTTAAGTGCAATTAGAGAGGAATAAAGGCTATTGTGGGATCGTCATGGTAACTGAAATTTAAGTTTCTCCGTAATGAAGCAGAATGAGGTCATAGATAAGTGAGGTGTAACCACGTGCAAAGAAGTTGTTAATACTTTATGTATCTCTGTATGTGTGAGTGAACAACATACACAACTCATCACACACACACACACACACACACACACACACACACACACACACACACACACACACACACAGACTCTCCTTTCTTTTTAATCAAGATCCTCACCATCCTAAGATGCACTACGATGCGTTTTGTCTTATAAACACACTTTTTATTGTTTTTTACAATAGTAGTTGCATTCCTCAACTTATAGTCTGACAAGCAACTGCACAGATGGAAGAATGGATTTCTTTGATATGTTATCACTGACACTTGTACACTTCCTTTTTTGATGCCTGGTTTGTTACCTTCTGGTTGTATTTCTCTGTGGCACTAGCCAAGTTGTACTTAAATTTTACATCTATGTCTGTGGATGCTTCACACGCATCTCCCCCATGGCAGCGCAGAAGATCTATGTCTGCTCAGATACTGTATTGTCACCAACTAATACAATAAATACAGTGAATACAGTATCTGACCAAATGCCTGCCTGGTTTGTAACATATTTTGTAAAGTCACAGTGACCTTGACTTTGACTTTCGACTAGCAATGTCCAATCAGTTCATTCTTGAGTCCAAGTGGACATTTGTGCAAAATTTGAAGAATTTCCTCAAGGTGTTCGTGAGATATTGCATTTACAAGAATGGGATGGATGCAAAGTCACAGGGACCTTGACCTTTGAACACCAATTGAATTATTACATTTTTTAGTCGAAGTGAACGTTTGTGCCAAATTTGGAAGAAAAAAAACACAAAAAACCCTCAAGGAGTTCTTGAGATATTGTGTTCACAAGAAGAGAGAGAAAGACAAGGTCATGGTGACCTCGATCTTTGACCTATAATCACCAGATCTAACGAGTTCATTGTTGAGTCCCAGTGGATGTTCGTGCCAAATTTGAAGAAATTCCCTTTCTTGAAATTTGAGTGAAAACATAATCTCTCTGGCCACAGCTATTGCCAGTGTGGAGGCATAAAAATCAGCTACATTTTAAGGTCATTTTATGTGGTTCCTTTTTTGAGGAAACTGAACCATTGCTTTACAATAATTTGTTCCACAGTAAAGTAAAACTAATTATTATCTGAAATATTCCTGTATATGGTGATTAAGAATCACAGTGCAGCATTTGAAGATCTTTGTGCATTTTACAGCTCAGCTTCTCAACAACCTACCATACATACAAGCCACAAACCAGTGTGTGAAACTTTCTGCATGCAGTCAGACCTTAATGCAAGTGGATATGACCTTAAGACTAGAAGACTTTTCAGAGGGAGCCATTCTGCGTCTCAGAAATAATTTATTGTATCATAAAACTGTTAAAACTTTGCAGTGGAGCATGAATTTGCCCTCTTCTGTGTCGTTTCTATGGGAACAAGAAGGCATAAAAAAATTAGAGAGTCACATTTCAGTGGCCATACGTCATACTTCACACTCTTATCTATGTTGTACGCATACTCATACCTTTAACCTACTGAATATGCATACTGATATTGCACATGCTACAAAATGCATGCTATTAGCATGCAGTATGTGAGCGTTTGGACACAGCTTGTGAGTCCCTTGATGACTGCTCCCGTGGCTTGGCTGCTCGCATTGATTCATGTTGAAGAAAGCATTGCACCTGTCAGTGTGTAAACACCACGTTACTGCACCCATGCATGCCATGTCGGACCAAGTCACCACAGCCTCCCATTTATAATTCCAGTGCAGCGTAATGCAGCGGCTCTGGTTTGTTTCGCCGTGTCATTGCGATGACATGCATATTCATGTGCCCCTACTATGTGCAGTGACATGGACGCAGATGTTTGCAAATACAAGCTCATGTTGCACCTCACTTGTGCATGTACATGTGCACACACAGAGCAAACTGACCTTTCATTCCGTCACCAAGGTAACAAGCCGGCACCATAGCCAAGCGGTAAATGCTATGGTCCAGTGCACATTAAATTATAGATAAAGTATATGCTGATTTTATTAAGAGATATTCAGTGGTGGAGCATGTACCTGTAGTCAATGTTTATTATGTTACTCAATTCTGCTGTGGATGGTTCAGTTAATCACTGTTGAGTGCCCTGAAAGCTCTTGAGGAAGTCAATACTGTCTGTTGTCTTTACTGGCAAATGATCATCACCATAAGTGACATTTTAAGTGTAGTCAGGAGCTTACACACATCAGAGGAGGCCTCATAGCATACACTATAAATAAGAATATGGATTTAAATAGTAACATCAGCAAATAATAATAGCAGTTTTGCCCTTTTTAAGCATGGTAGAAATGTCAAGATGCTATCTGGAAGGCAGTGAGCAGTCAGGAATTGTAGATTTAGATCCAGATGATACCAACCCACAACCACGGTCATAGCCAGCAGCAGTGATTCTGCAACCTTTTACTGCCAGGTTCACTGGAGTGGAAACCTGGAGCCAAGCAAAGCAGAGAGCACTGAATCCATCTTTACGGATTTAAAGCTAAGACATCCATATACAGTCTAAATATTCATCAGTGGACCTGTATGTGCACACCTTTTGGGTGTAACATATATGCATTTTTTGTATGTGCAAGTACAGAGCCAGTATATATATAAAATGGCTGCTGCACATTATTGTCTTTATCAGTAGGGACCGTTCGTGCATGTATAAGGCGTCATGCGCTGAGCCATTCAAGGTGGAAGTAATGGATGACTGTTGTCTATTGGAAATGGGGATGTCCTTATTGATGTAATCGAGACAGAGAGCGAAAGTGTAAGAATTCCAGCAATAGAGAGGGAATAATAGTGATACATGTGTGTCATAGTACACACAGGGAATAAGTAAGTCTATACACAGCATTGCTGTTTTTACAATACAATGTACAGTATACAGTTTTATGATAAAGTTTCCATGGAGGCTCTAACATTCCAGGAATAACTTCTGCATCCCTTTTTATCATTCTCTGTCCCTTTTTTAAATTTAGATGTTTTTGCAGGTCCATGAACCTGAGTTCTTTTGTTGAGGAGTTGGATAATTGAGGGGCGGATAATTGATCTGTCGATCCGTTCAGACCAGATTAGATTGATGGATAAGAGGAACAGCTGCTGCAGAGTGAGTGAAAGCAAACATTTTGATCCAGTGCAATAATTAGTTAAGTTTCACTTTAACTGCACCTGGGGTTCTGCTGCTCCATGTGTGCCCACAGTACGCTCTGTGCTTCGAGAGGTGCAATGAATAACCAAATTGTCCAGCTCCAAAAATATAAAATAAATTACATGGTTCCAAACTTTTGAATCGTGACTTGCCGCCACAAATAAATTAATGTGTGGGAAACTCTGATACATTTTGGCAAAAATAATGGGCAGACTTTAGCAGCAGTGTTGACTTTAAGCAGTTTAAATCCAAAAATATACACACTGATACTTTAAACCCCACACCTGAATGGACACAGAAACACACATACACATGGCTAAGACAGCAGTAGACCAGATTCTGTCAAGTGCCACAGCACAGCATTTTTCACACTTTTTTAACACAATCTTCCAAGAGGCATAAATCAGGGGGAGTAGAGGGAGGAGGAGGAGTGCTGCTGTCTGCTAACCGTTCACGCTCCAGTGTTTGTGCATTGAGTGTGTACATTTTATTTAGTGAGTCGCACAGTTTATAATATATTCAACCCTCTTTTTGTCCACCACCTTTGCTCTTTGTAAGCCTTCTTTTGAGCCAATCACACACAGTTTAGCTAAAACTACTCCACCTGGGTTTCTGTATCCAAGAGGGTCCATATCTCACGCGGTAACACTAATTCAATTCCCTTATCTAGTGGGGGATGGAGTAAGCTTTATGTATATGTAGGGGGTCATGGGGGTTAAAACCAGGATTTCATAGAAAATGGCTTCTGGGACACTGATTGGTGTTGTGGGGGAGGTACAGAGGTGGAAGGGTGGGGGGTGGAGGGTGGAGGGTTTTCCCTTATTGCCTCATTGTCATTACATGAAAGAACTATATGCCTTTGTGTATCATCCTCAGAGTGAAAGTGCTGGTGCTGTAGTGAGATCAATCAAAGCTTTTCCAAAACCAACACAGTCAGGTGCTGTGAGGCAGAAATATCAGGAGGCCAGTTTTCTGTCATCTTCAATTCTTTCTGTGATTGTTCATTGTAAATGCCACTATAGCTGTTCACGCAATTTGGGTAACCTTTATTTATGTTAATTTTGTCAGATGACTTTGAGAACATAATGACGTTAAATGATTGGCATCTTAATGCAGCATGGTAATTAATATGTTGATGCCAACACCTACGTTGTGTTTTTGGATATATTTTACCACAGTATTAGTGATGCTAACACTGGCTGTGATGTAATTTTGTTGTTTGCCAAAGCAAAAATAAGAAGAGGTTTAGTGGTTTACCCATTGCTGTTGTGTTTTTAGTGTGTTTATTAATCTTTTTTTAAACTGTTCCTGGGAAAGATGACGTGATTGTCTTGAATTTTTCGATGGTACTGGCCTTTTTAAGAGGATATAATTATGTGATTGGGAGCTTCTATGTCATCTTATGCATATAAAAAGTACTGAAGGAACTTCTTAAAAATAACGTTTTTAACTGTTGTATGGAATTTAAAGAATACGTTTTGAAATTTTGGGCAATATGCTTATTGAGTGAGATGAAAGGAATGTTAGCACTTATATCTATATATCTTAGCTTAGCACAAAGCCTTGAGACATGGGGGAAAACATCTCTAATGCTCACTAATTAATATCACAATATTTAAAGGATTCTCTGCTGGTTGCCTGGTCAACTGGCCCAGGCCCAAAACTTGTCTGGTAGTTTCTCTTTCGAGCCAAAACAAACCAAAAATGTTAAGTTGTGGGCTGTAAAACCAAAACAATAAGCTGAATTGTGCTAAAACGCTCTATAGAGCTGAGGGGAACTGCTGAGTCAGGTGATAATTATATGTGAATACGTCACCATGAATGGCACCTTTCACGTCACACACTCATGTTAGAAGTGCAATTTATAGCTTTCCAAAAGCTATGTTCTTATTGTCTCTCTCACTTTCAGATAATGCTAATTACGCACAATTATTTAACATACTGAATTGAGGGATTAGCAGGAGCACCACGTAGAGCTATCTACAGGAAACACTGATGACCTTCATGCTCACTATCTCCTCACCTAAAGAGAGAGGTGACCACTGAGCCAAACTCCTGAAAAAACAGAATAGCCTCTTACTGGAAATGTGAGAAGATAAAGGGGTGATAAAGAGGCTGCCACTAACTAGCAGAGGATATTCGGAGTCACGAAAGTGACTGGAAAAAGTCAGTGGAAAGACCATCTGAATGCGACATCATTGTTAGTCAGTTGTGTCAATTGTAAATCAAATCAGTGGGTGTTCCAACTAAACAAGCAGCTCTCTTTCACAGCTTAGCACACCTTAAACCAGAGAGGAGAAGAAATCAGTGATCACAGTTTATCACTGGGATGAAAAGCTGCTGACCACTGTAACACTCACAATATCCCATTAAGATGAGTAAGCTGATGGGCGTCTGGTCAGGCTGTGATGACCCCGACCTCAGTGTGAGAGAGAGCAGCAGCTCTTTTCGTCAGACCTTCGCCTACGTTCCACCTCCCATTTCCTGGTGACACAGCTGACAAAAGCTCCAACATGACATGGATGTGACCCGTTGGCTTGGATTGTGGTCTGTCGCCTACTCGTTATGACTTAGAAAGTCTTGACAAAAGAGCTCCACAGACCTGTGCGCATTATGTCATTCGCTCCGGAGACAGTATCTCGGCGACGTAATCCGGCAGGGCTTTGAAACTGACAGACATATGTCTTATTAGCTTTTTCCCGCCTTTGTATTTCTTCAACATTTCCTCTTAATCATTTTCCACTTAACTCTCTCACACTGCTGTCATTTAATATATATAAAAAAGAGTCAGACAGAGAGCTTTTAACCACCAAATGAGATTCTATACACAGGCCTTGAATCCCTCTGCAAGAGACTCATGCATCTGATTGCCATTAATTGGGGCTCAACAAGGTTTGAGCAGCACGATGGCCAAACTCCTGGCTGTCTTTCATTGCGTAGATCTACAAGAGAACAAGAGCAGGATTTCATTAAGCTCCACAATACGCATGGGGCCCATAAAAGGCTCCAGCTTGTTGCTATGGAGCTTTGACTTGTATGAAGGAATACATAAGCAGAAACTGGATACTTATTGTGGATACAGAGCACGACCTGGCTCATATCAAAAGCATGGCAGCGAGATGGCTTGTCTTACAGGAATATTTTTTAGCCTCATATTCCAAATGGTTGATGATGCACTGGTGGGATTTTAAGCCCTCTGTACACTGGTTGTGTATAAACTATGCATTTTCATCCTAACATAGTGTTTTGGGCTTCCTGCTGAGATGCTGCAGCATAATCTATCCTTAATTCCTTATTCTACACAATGTGGTTATTTGCAGGTTTCATTGAAATGCAGAAAGAGGTGCGCTGACATTGCTGGTTATATTTGCCTTGGATTTGGAACAGTTTCATTTATACAAACATGAGAGGTATAATTAGAGCCCAACCAATATGTTTTTTGATCCTGATATTTGAAAGTTAAAAAAAATAAAAATAAAATCTGACAAGTTTTTTTGCTGATTTTTTTTGTAGAAACACAATGCAGAACCGTGAGTGCAACTTGCAAAATGTATTTTTTGTCTATTTTAGTGAAGTGTAATTTATTTGTACAGCTCTTTAAATCACACAAATATCCTGTTGTATATGTGTTTTGTATTTAAAAGAATCTACATTGATTTGTCAAGGCTCCCAATATGAGAGCTTGCCTGTTTCACTACAGGCACATTCGCCTCAAATCGCTAAGGTTTGCAGGGAAATAAAATCGGTGAATCAATGCATACAAACGCTGATGTTCTATAGACAACTAAGTAGATTAACAATATGTTTAATAATGGAATAAACACATCTTCATCCATTTTGGCAATGCTTCAATGCTAGCAGTTTGTACATCCTAGAACAGCTATCAGCATCTGTTTTGGGAGGTGTTTATGGAAAATGGAGTAAATGGATTGGATGGATTCTTACACACCATTCACATCTTGCTTTCGTCTTTCAGTGGTGATTCCAAGTAAGCTAGCTGGAGTTTCATAGCCTCTTTAGTGGACAGTGGGATCAATCTTCTAATCTAACTCATGATTAGAAAATTAATAATTGTAATTGGCTTCTGGGAATTGTATTTTACAAAATGGTAAAACAGTCCTTAAATATACTGAGGGTACAACACAAGCATGCAGGTACAGATGTGCAAACTCACACCCACTTGTTCTCACACACACTTGCTATGAGGCCATTCACTTCCTGAGCCCCAGAAAGTCACTAATGCAGAAGAAACGCTGCCAGTGGAACAGTTACTGGTTGCCTCATGCTGCTACACTCTTGTTAATACAATCCCCCCTCCACTGTCTTCAGCTCAGTGTAGTAGAGACACTGTCTTTCATATGCGCTCTGTGAAGCTGCTTCCCTCAGATAATAATGCAGAGGTCCTTTGGGACTCTCCAGAGACTCCAGGCAGACAAGATGTGCTTGTCTGATAAAAGAAAGTGATGTGTACAAGTGTAAACATTCGATATTATTCACTCACTGCTCGCTCGCTGCTTTACGCTGCTTCTTATCTGGAGCTCACTGGCTGGGGGCTTTTCTCTCTATTGTGAAGCCATCTGTAGAGCCTAATTCAATTGGAGTAGAGAGGTATTTCATATTTGATGCATGGACATGCACCACACTGACAAATCCCATTTTACTTTTAACCACAAGAGCTAAGGTGTGTTATGAATAACAGAATTTTGGCTGCTTCTTCTCCTGATCCATTTGTTTTCCAAGATGACACTGACTGAATTATTTAGGTTGTTAAGTTACAGTCGGGCCCTTGAGTGCGGACTCAATATACTGACAGTATGCCACAGGGTTATGCTCTCTTTAAGAAACAGGAAAGGGCTAATGAAATCCACTTCCTGTAAACCTGTTACCCAAGAAGATAGAAGAAGCAGCTGCATTCCATCTGTGGTGCTCCTATGCAGCTGAAACTTAAATAATTTAGTGTCTTTTTAATGATTCAAATAATACAGTGACATTTTTAGAGCCAACACTTAAAGATGATAAGCATTCAAATCAGGGAAACTTGCCTGTGGCTGCCAATTTAAACCCTTGAAACTTGGTTCAACATTACTTTCCTTGTGCTGCGTTCAGATGCCCTCACAAGTATTTAAACCTTCAAAAAGTGAGAAAATTGGCTTGCTTGCTTTTGAAAACATGGGAGAAAAAAGCAAGAAGCAAACTTGGCAAGAAGTGTGCAACAAATTGCAAGAAATTATTAGATTTGGAACATTTTTTTAATTCCAGGGGAAAATGTTAAAAAAAATGATATTTATAATTATCATTATTATACATTTCCATTTATTTTACAGAATTGTTTTTATTTTGTTAAGTACCTCTTTTCAGGTGATTTCTATTTTTCTCTCTCATTTTTTTGGATGCTAATTTTTAGGTAATTATCTGGTAATTGTCACTTTTTTGTAAAACAAAGTTTTGGGTAATTTCGTCTTCCATTAATCAGAAATCAAGCCTATTTTCTCACCTTTCAAAGGGTTAATTGCTATAGTGATGCTTCAAGTTATTTTTCTAGCACTGTCTGAGTCTGCCTTTGCATGTACAGCAACCCAGTGTTCTCAGTTGTCTTTGTTGATTTCATTTGCTGGGCCATTGTACTGGTGCAGCCATAACGCATCATTGCTCAAATGCAAAAAGCAACAACACAGTTGGTCTTACACGGCATGCCTTTGTGTTGGCTGTGATATGTTGTTGTCTTTGCACCTCGCATGTCAATATTGACACTGATGTACCTCTGCACCGGTTCCCCCATGCGAGCATCTCTTTGCATGGAGCAACGTTACCCATGTGTAATGATCTGCCTGTGACAGGTGAATATTGACTTTCTGCAAATATATGCATGTTAGGGTAAAACAAGAACTGAAAACATAGCAGTTGTAATCCAACAGTTTTCAGGGTAACATTCATGCAGTAAAATGCACTTTTGCAGGCGAGATCATCTGTTAAACCTTGTCCCAAAACCCCTCCATGAATCATCTCTTTCACCAGCACCCTTTTTGTTCCATCCTGTATCAACTACAGGAAGTCACAGATGTTGCACATTGTCTAACTACCGTGTGTTGACACCTTCCCCTGTACTCACTGCTGGCCACTTGTCAGAAACAGAATAAACCACCTGACAAAACTTTATTTAACACCCTGGCTTCCGACCCCCACCGGTTTTCTCAGTTTCATTGGTGTTCTTGTTGTTGTTGGGCAGCAGTCAGCGCTAACTGCTGCATAATTTGGATAAATCGTTTCTGGATGAAGCCCCATTAACGTCATTAGCAAGATTTAGAATTAGGTTGCAGACAAGGCAGAAAACACAGTCAGTAAATGACCTTGTTTATTATAGGAGTTTCTTATTGATTGTTTGATTCAATTTTCTCAGGTCAAAGTGCACCCTCAGCTGTAATTAAGCTCACGGTGTATAAAAATAAGCTGAGGAAGGGTTTTCTGACCTTTTGCGCAATTATGTTGCTTTATGGTTGGGAACAACCTTGTTATCCTCAGTGTAAATTAGTCCATGACTCAAATTGTCTCGCATAAGTGTCAAAACATCAACAGACAATAGATTTCCCTTTATTTATTATGAGGACATTTGCATTTACAGTTTGGTCTTTATAGGGAGAGCATAGATGTATGAGAATTTAGTTTGTAAAATGCACTGCAGAATTATTAAATATATATTTAAGGTGATTTAGAAACTCTGTTGCCAATGTGTTTATTATGATGTACCAATTCAAGACAAATTCCTTGTATGTGCAAACCTACTTGGCCAAAAACTAATTCTGATTCTGAGCTGGGCATTAAGAATGAAGAATGAACAAAGAAATAGTTACACCTAAAGAAACAGATTGACTGACAGACTGATTGAAAGTGCAGCATAATATCATGTGACCATGGGCAGATTATGAGACAATAGGCACAGACATGAAGTACGCCTCTCCACCTCTCTTACATAGAAGCAAGACACGCAGACTATATAGTTGTTTAGGGTCTTTTTGTTTTGCATCTCTTTGTACTTGTGATGCATCTGTATGGGGTTTTGTGTATCTTTGTTGTCATTTTGTATCTCTGTGGTTGTTTTGTCTCTTTCCATAGTGTTTGTCTGTCATTCTGAGTCTCTTTGTAGTTGTTTTGTGTTTCATTGTGATCATATTGAGTATCTTTGTAGTGGTTTTATGCCTCTTTGCAGTCACTGTCAGTTTCTTTGTAGTTGTTTTTGCCTCTTTGTAGTCTTTTTGTGTTACTTTGTGGTTGTTTTTTCTTTTTCGTAGTATTTGTCATTTTGTCGTTATATGTCTTTGTTTAGTTATATGTTATATGATTGTCTTTGTAGTTGTTTTGTGTCTCTTTGAAGTCATTTTGACTCTCTTTGTAGTTAGTCTTTGTGGTTGTTGACCCTTTTTGTAGTGTTTGTAAGTCTCTTTGTGTCTCATTGTGTCTGTTTTGCATCTTCTTTGTAGTCATTTTGAGTCTTTTCCAGGTCGGTACATGACTCTTGAAGTGACATGTTGCATGTGAAGGCAAAGGCAAAAAAACTGAAGCCAAAACAATAAGATATCAGTCTCAACGGGACTGCTATGCTGTTGCTGAATTCAGCGTTAATTAGATCACTGTGAACAGCCTGAATGTTGGTGGCCATCTGTAAACAGATAGGTGAGAAATCAAAAGAACACAGTGGGAGTAAATTACAACAGTCATTGTCAACCTGCAAGTAAAAACAGATATCTAATCTTGGTGGTTACATCATATTGTACCAGTAGGAGTAAATAAGATCTCTGTTTTTTTCTCCCTGCTCTGCTGAATTATCTGTTCCTAATTATGCATCACTCCACTGTCCTATTTCAACAGGAAATACATCATATTAATGAAACAAGATGCACTCATGGTGCCTATAAACACTGACTCATGTATCTTTCAGAGCTGTGGTCCTCCAATGTGTCTAGTGGGTCCTCTGCTGCGCGTCCTAATTAGACAGCCAGAGTGAAAGCTACTGTAGAAGGCAAAGGATAAAAGCAGCACTATCTGTACCCATTCAGTGAAAATTACACACAAAGCTCTTTGAAAATGAAATATAATAACATAATAACATAATAACATTTATAGTTGACTCACTCATACATGTATCCCGTCTGTCTGCCCAACACAGTTTCTGTGCCTGAAGAACATCAGGACTTTCCTGGCGGCATGTGGTGACGTATTTGGCATGAAGAAAACAGAGATGTTCGAGGCCTTTGACCTATTTGATGTCAGGGACTTTGGAAAGGTAAGGCACGGTTGACTCACTGCATGTGACATTCTGCTGCTCCATCTGTTTCCAGAGTAAGCTCTGCAGTTCGAGAGTGTGGTACAAAGAATAACCAAGCTGTACATATATTTCAGCAGTGCTCTTAATGAGTGGTCCAGCTCCAAAATGAGAAAATCTTTTTGTGGTGGCAGATGTTTTAATCGTGGCAGGGTGCTGCAAATAAATACATGCCTGGGAAACCCTGCAGGAAGTCCATGTTGCAGAGATCTCTACTGCGCAGACTCTGACTTTAGATGATGTCACTAGTGTAACATAGCAGCGACTGTATCTGGGATGTTTTGGCTTTATTTTTGTACAGTAAAAAGAAAAAGTAGAAACTCGTTTTCCATCTTTATATACAGATTATGATGATGACAGCCGGTTTCCACCCTCACTGTGTTCGCCAGCTGTCCCTAGAGACTGAACTGAATTAGTCAAATGTTCTTTTGAGCCCACTCTTGTCTTTGTGTGAAAGTCATGGAACTTAGTCAAAATTGAGAGATAATAAGTGACAGAGCTCCTTTTTTTTTGACTTATATTTTGATTCTAATTATAATGGAGGTGTTGGTGCTTCCAGTGTCCCTTTTGCAAAGATTTACAAATGCTTTAATCCATTTTGGATAACCTTTGTTTAGTTCATCCTCTCACTGTAACAGCAGTTGCAGTGGCCTCTTAGTCAGGTCTACAGTATCATATAGACTGGTGCTAATCAACACATTCTGAGATCATATTGCAGCTTTCCTCACACTCCTCAACGCCAAGCCGAGGCTGAAGTCAGCAACGTGACCCAGCCGTTTAATCGCTTCCTCTCATTAGAGGGAATACGCTTCAGTGTGCAGACTTTACGAGGGGTTAAAAGTCTGGCCTTGGGTTCATTACTTTGATGGGACTCTGCTTGTAGTGCTGTGAAGCTGTCTGCGGCTCTTTGACAACCCTGCTGCTGCCCTCGTGAAGTCCCCTGGAGGTCTACTCAGAAATCAGAGAGAGGGGGATATTGCTGGCCCCTGGTGCACACTATGTTTGGAGTTTATGAGACGTTAGGGTCATACTAGCTGTATATGTGTGCATATGTGTCAGTGGGAGAAACACAGGAAGACACAGAGACATATCTGTTGACTAGCTTTTAAAGTCCTCCATTTAATTGTGGTAAAATCTGTTAAGAAGTGGCATTTGGAGCAGCATGTGACGCTAAAAATACTCCAGTGACACCAGCAGTTATAATAACATCAGTGATTAAAATTATAATCAGCTGAGATGAAAAAATACACAGCATGAATTTAATCAGCCCCACATTAATGCAAATTAATAGCATCATATCCATCATATCAGAGGTGAAACACCGACTGTGACAGCTGATTTTTAATAAAAAGGAACAGCACACCCTTTCTGGTTTCAAATTGCTAGCATTTTTATCATGTGGCTATTATGAGAGAACGAAACCACAACATGAAACCATGTTCTTAGATTATGAAAAAAAATCTCCAATCATCACTCAAGATGGATTCTAATAAAATATAGGCAACATCAAATGAGTTTACATTTATCTGGGATGCAAGGATGGTGAAAAAATGTTGCCAAAAAAATGTACCATCTGTACTGATAACACTCCTGCAGTAAATCTCACAAGTATTACCTTTATTTTGAAACCAAAATTATTTATATAGACCTTGTAATTGCAAAGAAAAATACTTTTAATTTTGGGCATATAGTTTTTAAGCAGAGGCCTAGTGAAGTATTAAAGGAGAATTGAGTCATAGGTCTTTTTTTAATGAATGAAAAAAATACCCCAAAACATTTGGCTACTGAACTTCCCTTTTCAAGGCAAACACACACGTTAGGGAGCAACACTCTACCAGAGAAATGTTTACGAAAGTAACAGCTTGTGAAATGAAGGCATGTGAAATTGCCACAGAACTTGAGTGTCAAAGTTTTGTTGAATATGTGTCAACCAGGGGCACCCAGTAACTCAGTGGATAGAGCGGGTACCCCATGTATGGAGGTGAAGTCCTCATTGCAGCAACCGCAGGTCCAATTCCGGCCTCGGCCCTTTGCTGCATATCATCCCCCTTTCTCTCCCCCTTTTCCTCTTCACCTATGCAATAAAAGCATAAAAAAACCCTAAAAACAATCTTTAGAATATGACTCAACCAGCCAACTTGTCCTCCCAAGATAAACAATCTGCTCATTTGACTGAACTTTTCAACTTCTCTGTGCATTAATTAGAACATTACTGGCAAAATCATTTGTGTGTTCCCAGCAGAGGTTGACTCCTGATGATTCTGGTGTTTGTGCAACTGACAATGTAAAAGAACGAATTATCTAATATCCACTAAAAAACATTTACTTAATGAATGCTTCGACTTACAAATGATAATAGCATTTCATCATTAACATATTATGTTAATACAGTCCTTCAGATGAACTCTTAATGATGTAATTCTTATTAAATAAACACTTATGGATCCTATGAACAAATATTTTTTTTAAAAGAGAAAGGAAATTGAGAAAGGCTTTAGATGTGGTCAGCAGCACCTTTTTATCCCTAGGCCTACTTCAACATGCATCTTTGCTGCTGTGCTGAGCTGAATTAACTATAGCTGAGAGAATTAAGTCATCTTTTCATTAAGTCATCTATTATTAAAGCACATTTGGACCGCTGGCAAATTCCTTTTTTCACCCTTGTAGGGAAATATTTCAGAGAAAAGCTACACAAGAACCAACAGTGGCTCCTCTAATTTCTGTAGGATATGCAAATTTTTATCCTTACTCCCAAAAAAAACAAACAAAAAAAACGCTGCTGTTAGAGGCTTTGTAGATTTGCACATCCTTGATTTTGCATTCATGTGTTTTCTATTCAAATGTTAGCATCTGTGTGTTTCGAAGAAAAAGAAATAGAGGGATTGCAGGCTGAAACTGCTACTAGAAAGGCTATAGGCTATAAAGTTCTGAAAATATACTAGTCACAAGCACCTTATTTAGTCAATCTAAAGAACTCCCTGCTGTAAAATAACTTTTACCAAAAAATTGACGCCATTCTCACGTTGGTAGGCTACACTAAACATGAGGCTACAGCTAATAGCTGATCAGCATAGCTTAGTGTAAAAACAATCAGGAGTCGGTTAGCTTAGCGTAGCGGAAAAACAACTATTTGCAGCTTTATGTGGGGGTGTTTGGCGTGAATAGCCTTTATTTTGGCTGGGAAGCCAAAACTAAATAAAACTATAGCCAAAACTAAATATGTGATCATTAGTGAGCTTTAGAGGGGCTGGTGGGCAGATTTTGTCTAGGCAGAGCCAGGCTAGCTGTTTCCTGCCATTTTCAGTTTGCTATGCTAACAGGCTGCTGTAGCAACTGTAGCTACCCATTCATCAGACCCATCACCCCAAACCATGATGCAATGTAACTAATTAATCTATAGTTTATAAAGGTACTAAGTAAAGTATAAGTACCTCAAAATTGCAGGCTACTTCAGTATTTCAATTTTATTCTACTTTATACTTCTATTCTATTACATTTCAGAATGAAATATTGTATTTTCTAGTACTTTTGTTTGACAGCTTTAGTTTCTAGTTCCTTTGCACATTCAAATTATTAATATTATAATATTAAATACTACTACTATCAATACTAACTATTGATTATTAAAGATTAAACTACCAAACAGGGTAGGCTACCTTTGTAAAGTAAATAAAATCAGCTCCACCTTTAAGAGCTGCAATATTATAGTGATAGACACATTAATTCAACAATAATTATAACCCAATAATATAGTATATATTTTCATGAAATCAGTCACTCTACATTGTGAAAACTTTTGTTGCATAAAGTATATTTTGATGTTAAAACTTTACATAAGATTTTGAATGCAGGACTTGTAACAGAGTACTTCTACACTGTGGTATTACTACTTTTACTTCCATCACTGACCCCAAACCATAAATGCTTGATCCTCTCTCGCATTTAATCATAACTTGACACTTATGGCTTAATGTTAATACATGACAGCCTAATCGTGTGATTGATTTCTGTGTCTGATTTCTTGGTTTCTCTCAAATGAGCTCTCTTCGTACACTGATAATTTTTCATTTTTTGTGATGTCCGATTTATTCCTCATTTCCCTCAGTGATTTCAGTTTGCTCAGGCACAACATTTTGATGACTCTCTTGAGTGAATCTCACATTGCCCAGAGTGAATTTAACATCTCTGAAATTAGACAGCGAGCAGGCCCCATAATCCTCGCTTGGCTGGCTGTGCAGAGGCTAATGGAGTGAGGAGAGGAGGGAATGGGAGAAACTGCCACTCACCTGCAGTTCCAGCTTCATTTTTTTTGTTTTAAAAATAGCTGCCGGACCCACTACTGAATTAAACATCAACTGCGTCTGTTTGTTTTAAAAGTTGTGCGGTAGTCTTGATAGAGTCTGTGTAAGGAAACACATGCTGAATATCTCTCTTTGCAGCATCTGTGCTGTGTAATCTGAAGGTATTTTCCTGCCAGCTGTTATACTGGACATGTTTTAAACTGAACACACATAAGACAACCTTCACTATATGGCCTAAAAAATGTTTTCTACTCCTCCACCTATAAGAGCTGTAAAGGAATTTGGCTGTAAAGGACGAGTCCCTCATAAGATTTCAGGTCTTAAAAAACATGACCAAAGGGAGATTGTATCTTTGGATTTGTGATAACTCCGCTACATTTGACAAAAACTTGTTTTTGGATTCAAACTGTGGCCGCACAACAGTAGGAAAACTGACAAATACAGCAGGTCTGTCTGCAGCCCTTTCCCCTCAGTGCATGAACATCTGGTTTGCACATCTGTCTTGTAGACACATGGAGGGTTGTGTGTTCTGTAGGGAGAACAGAAACTTGGCTGCACAGGGCATGCACATACTCATACACACCTGGCAGTGCAAGAGAGACAGATGATGGTATGAAGTATTTAGAGAAGATATCAAGAGCTACCTCTTGCTGTTTCAAATTTGTGGAGGCATTTGGTGGCATTTGATGACAAAATAAATCTGTGGATTTCATCTATCATTACTTTAACTATACCCAACACAATGTTAACATACACTAAAGGTGACGCAACCCAAATGATCTCGTGGAAAAACGTCATACCCTTGTTGTGACATGATTGAAAATACATGCTGCCATCATCATCCCTAAAAAAGACTGACTAATTGTCTCACTTCTATTTTATTGCTTATTCCAGTCATCTCGTTTCAGCTCTTTTCAAAAATAGAGTCAAAGTGCTGACAGGAGCTTTCCATATTCACTGTCACATGATGGACCGTCACTGAGTACTTGGAAAAAATGAGTGTCATGGACTGACCTATTAAATAATGCAGCATGCTTTAATTTAGGAACACACTGAAACTGGCAACAGAAGCACATCATCTGTGCTGCTGTGCTCTTAAGTCACTGTTTGTAAGATGTATTCACTGACCACACAACTGCATGTTAGAGGGACTCATTAGAAAGTCATTCATCAAGCCACACATTCTTATCTCAACAGTGTGAAACAGTATAATATCTAGAATACACAATGCCCTTATTTATTATAGCACAATATGTCTTTGCAAATCTAAAAAATTGCTAATTTCACCACTTAACCTGGTATTTATTAATACACATTCCAAATGCTACACTTTAAAAAGAAACAATTTTACAAACTATACTTTTGTTTTAACAGTGTAATAGTTATCTCAAATGACCTTTGTATACAGTATGTGAGTTATGTACATGATTTCATTTATTTTTATTCAAGGAATATTTTGATGTTCAGGAAAATATGCATATTTTATTCTTGTGTTGGAGTTAAATGAGTAGACTGACACCACTCTGTACCAATCTGTATTTTATAACGGTATCCATGCTGCTCTCATTCACTGTTTGTACATATACCTACAAAAAGTAATGAATTGTAATTTGTATTTAACCCATGTAATCGTGGGCCAGAAGGTTGTGGTCATGTGACCTATGCGCTGCATACTGTCCTCTGTCACATGATGGGAGTAAAGGAGGAATTCAGGTGACATGGGATAAAGAGGAAGAAAGTCTGTGTAGCGTGGAAGTTCAGGAAGGTGGGTTCAAGCCATTCTGAGCTGATCAGATCAATGGATGAGAACAATAGCTGCTTTGAGTGGATGCAAATTTGACCCAGCAGAATGAACAGTTAAGTTTCACTTTTAATGTGCCTAACGTTTTACTGCTCCATCTTTGCCCGAGTGTGCTCTGTACTCCGACAGTGTGGTGTCATAAATAACTGAACAGTATAAATATTCCAGTAGCACACCTAATGAGTGAATCAGCTCCAACAATAGAAAATCTATTTGTGGCTGCAGCTGTTTTAACTGTGGTGGGCTGCCACAAGTAGATGAATGTGTGGGAAACCCTTGCTAATTCTTAAGATGCAAAACAAACCATGTACAGGACTTTTCCTGTTGTTTGAGGATATGTTGCAGTAAGAAGCTACTGGTAGCTTCCCGTTATCTCAACTTTGCATAAGGACTGGAAAAAGGGGGAAGCAGCTACACTGGATCCATCAGAATATAACAACAGCTGCCAGCGCTCTAATGCTTTCAAATCAACATAAATAGTCTCCGCTTGGCAACATCACATCGATGAGAATACTCCAGGAAGCCACTGTGCCCTGCGAGGAAATGGGCCTACACATGCATAAACCCCCTGTAAAACTACAACTTGTCATTTTTTTGCTTATTAAATCAATTAGATATGACATATTAATTAGCTTGAGAAGTTCTGGTAGGTGGCAGTTGAGGCTGTAGCTTATATAAAACTGATGTTCTCAGCAGCCTCAGAATGTAAATGAACATATTTCCCAACTTGTCCAACTATAAAACTTAAACAAATTCCAATTGTTCTGTAAAATTTCACTTTTTTGGGGCAATATTCCACTTTTAAAAATGCTCCAAGACAATCTTAAAGAATATCTTAAAGACAAACCTTGAAGACAAAAAGCACATCTGGATGATTGATGAACACTGTGGGTATTCATGTGGGCAGAT
Organism: Plectropomus leopardus; assembly: GCF_008729295.1. Taxonomy (NCBI): domain Eukaryota; kingdom Metazoa; phylum Chordata; class Actinopteri; order Perciformes; family Serranidae; genus Plectropomus; species Plectropomus leopardus. Next base: position 17,327,483 of record NC_056483.1, read on the forward strand.
TTCCACACTGTAAAGTAACCCCAGATCATCTGCTATGTTCCATTCCGTAGATCATGCAAATTGTGCTGCACCGCAACTTCCTTTAGATGGGCCGGGAGATGCCACACCTGCATGTGTTTAGCCATATCGTATGTAAATAATCTGGCAATAAGTGATTTTTCGTCCATCTGCAGTGAAATCAGCCCATGTTTCATTTATCAGACACAGATGAAGGTTTGAATGTGTCTCCCATACAAAGACAGTGTCAACTCATCCCTGCTGGGCAGTTCTCTATTACCACGTTGTACCACTGGCTCTCTTGCATTTTTAGGTGGACGAAGATGTTGACTATTTTGTTTTGGGCTGGACAGTGACAGCCAGGGGGAGGGGAAAGCAAAGATTGAAAGGAAGAGGGAGACAGGCAGAGTGGGTTTATTGATTGGTGTCTTCCTTCTCGGTTGACTGTGATAAATTTAACCACGGAAACCCACTAACGGCTGATGCAGCCCCCCATCATCTCACCCTCTCTGTCTCTTTCCTTTGTCCTTCAGCTGTGCTCTCTCCAGCAGATCTGTGTGATCAGATATCATATGTCTGCTACGTGCTAATGGATACTTGGGTGTATCTTTACTGCTTGGCTAAGCTGGTCCACAATTGCTATGGAGACAGCGATTTTGATAGCTGCCATTAAGACAATATCAGTGGATGGCAATATATTGGGATGATATCACTGAAAATCACATATTGGCCTGTGGATGTTCCTCCCAGACATCTGCTATCCTCAAGTGGATTACCAGAGGAGTCTTTCTAGAGTGGTGTGGGAGGTTTCACTTTATAGCTTCGTAGGTGTCAGTCGGTTAAACCTGCAATTAAACTGTCAGCCTTAAGGAGCTGTGAACCCACCTGCTGTAGATTCATGAGTCTGAATCGTGGTTCAGAGTCTTGCTTTCTCATCAAGGTATAAATGCTGCTGCAGATGCTTTTCTATCTTGAGAGAACACAACAAAAGATACAAATATGCAGGAAGTTTGTTGGTGTTTTGGGCACACCAATGCAGCTTTCGTAAAAACCCATATTGGAAGACACTTCTACAGCTGTGCACAGCAGGTTTGTATGATTGGCTGATGAATTGTAGCCAACTCTTGGAAAGGCAATGGCTCTCCGATGTCCTTGTTAAATAAACAAATAAAATAAAACAGATGTAAAACCTATTTGTTTGGTTTTATTGGCAGACGGCTGTGCAACAGACCTTTCTCTGACAGACATGTTTTCTGTTGAGAATATTTTTAAATAAAGAAATGGCTGTGTGGCAGCTGAATTTTCATTGACTATATTTTTGGGACTTTTTGTGGGATAGGAGTGCTATATGAAATACAGACAGGATTTTTTTTTTTTTATTACACGTCAAGTTCATTATATGAAGTTTGGATATGCACAAAACTTGTTACATTATGCAAGAAAGAGGCTGATTTGAGAGACTTAAAGTCTGCAATTCAGAATGTATAAAGATAAAAGTCAGCCAGTTGGGAAAGAGATGCAAGAATTTTTAACAAGGAAACTTTTTTGTGAAAAACAAACAAATCCCAAAGCATGTAAGACACAAAAGATTGTTCAAAGCAGGGTATTTTATGTCTTAAAAACATGTAATATACAAGTGAAAAGAAGAGCAATGTATCTGCCTTAGGAAAGCATAATGATTTGATAACAAGCACCAAATACATCACAGTGCAGCCAAAGTCACAATCATATTACTGATGTAATTAATAATAATAATGACAGAAATTCAGAAATAGGCTAAATACATAGGTCAGAACATGACAGAAAATAAGAAAATAAGTTGTTGACAAAGATTTTGAGTCGTCCATATTTGATTTTTACAATATTTTTCCTCAATATCAATTTTTTGCCCATTACTGTCTTGCATATGTGATTACAGTTACTTAATGTGAGTGAAATGAGAAAAAACAGAACTAAACTAATCTGTTGATGGCAGAGTGAATAAGCCATTTTGGTTGATGAGAGAGTTGAGGTTGTTCTTGATATATGAAAAATGACTCTTTAAACCTAAGATTGGTTTATATTTTGAGAAAATCTGATTCATATAAGCTGTCAATAATTAAGGTTGTTCACAGGGATCCTTATTTCCCCTCTGAATAAAATGTTTAGAACATTTTGTTTCATCATTTTTCATAAAACAACTTACTGGCCTGCTGCATCCTGCAGAAACGCATTCTCTCGAATACTATTTGAAAGTAGTAGTACTGGTCCTGTGAGTCTTGTATTTCTCCAGCAAATAATCCAGGTCCTGCAGATATAAAGTGATGGCAGCTTCAATTGAAGTACCAAAGTCTGATGAATTTGTGCCAGTGTGAATATTCAGTTGAGCCTCATGGATCAACATCTGGAGGTAAAAGGAGGCTCTGTTAACCCAGATTTTGAAGCCACGGGTGTTCATCTGCCCATCATACAGCAGGGAGTTTCGGAGGACGGTGAGATGGTTGCTCAGCTGCTCTTCTAGTCTTTGTAATTCCCTCATTAATCGTCGCTCATTGTTTATGAAAATGCGATGGCGCCTGAGTTACTCTGACATTGTGTCCCGGACACCTGAGGCTTTTTCTTCACCAAGTACGTCGGAGCATGCTGTATGTATTATCATCTGTTTGGGTGGCGCTCTTGATGCAGAGTTCCATGATCATGGCAACCACCAATGCTCCAAGTCCAACAGCATTTGGAACTGAATAGGTTCGGCCCAGAATAGGTCCCATCTTGCTGATGTAGCCTGGTAGCGTCTTGACCAGCTCATTAGAGTAACTCTGCAGCACAGCGTTAGAGTTGATAGCAGAATATTTGAGCAGACACTCATCTATGCCTACATCTGGTAAGAGGCATGGCTCCTCCAACACACCTTCATAAAGCTTAACAGAATACCTGTCATAGTCCTCTTGAGAGTATGTAGTGCCCATGTGTTAGCAAACTGTGAAGCTACCACAAAGTCCAAATGCACCACAACAAACTGAACACCAGGTAATCACTGTAAATGCACTGAAAAATAATGCAGCCAGCTCTCTTACCGAGACCAGGATGACCTTACAACGACCAATCAGGCCTCTGGAAAGTTAGGCGTATTTGTTGATTTTTCTTTCAGTGTGTCCAAGATCCAGAAAAGCCCAGTTAACCCATGTGTTTACATGTATAGTTTGCTATTTAAATGTAATCCACATACACTCATTGTAGATTGTTCCATTATGTGCACTGAAAGAGTTTTATGCGTTTCAGTAAAGAAAAATTTCAAAAAATGCACCCCAGAAGTAGGAAATTGGCTCACCTAACTCAGCCTTCATAATATATACAAGAGGTGGGAAATGTCTGTCAGAAAATAAAATTTATGACTTGTATTTTTATTCTAATAAGAAAAATGTTACTGGTGAGAAGTGATATAAAGGAAGAGGTGGTTGCTCGTTGGATGAACTGTGATGATCTCCATCAGGTGTAAGCCTGGAGGGAATCATGCATTTTAATGTGTGTGTTTATATATATATCTTTGACATCCAGTGTGTGTGTTACAGTGTTCGCGTCGCCATGTTTCTTTTGTCAAGCTTGTCTGACCTAACAACAGTGTCTAAACTGGTGCAGGACATAGCATTGGCTATTTGTATTGTGCATGCTTTCTCACTGGCACACCTGATTTGAAAGGAGTTGTAGTTAACATCATAAATTACGCCTTGTCTGGCCACTACGATGAAGGCCTACGTAGTTGGCAGTTTGGATTATTTCTGGCAGCTGAAATCATGGTTTTGATCAGAAATTCAGAGGTGTCGTCTGCAAACATTTGTAGCTTGACTGAGGAAGTCACAGTATATATGGGTTTACTAATATTTTTTTTTTTTTTTGGAGTCTGTAATCAACTTTCACTCCGTCTTCAAGAAGAAACTAATGTCATGAAAAGGTAAAATGTTTGTTAAACTACATCACTACACCTGAGTTTAGTCAGCACAGTAAAGAAATCCTGATTGTCTGTTTATTGTACAAATCTTTGCCCTAAATCGCGGGTGCATTTACCTCAAGTTACATTGCTCTGTGCCTAAGAAAGCACATTTGGAGTTACTGTTGTGTCCAAAGCAACTTGATGGAACCTGCTCTAAAGCTGTTGTGCTGAAAGCTCTGTGTATAATCCATGGACTCCCAGTGAGTGACTGCATGACATCAGCCTCCACTGGAATCACACTTTTCATAGCAACTGGCTTTCCTCAAGCATGAATGCACGCACACATGTGCAAAAACGCACACACACCCAACCCTTGCTGGCTGAAGATTGCTCGGCCAGAGAGCTGTGCCTCCCTGCTTGCCAGTTGCAGCTGAGATGGATTGTCTCTTTGATTGTTTCAGGGTGTCGGAGAGAAACTTCTTTGGTGATTGCGGACATCTGTTTGATCCCCGTGTGAGCACGCTGGATGTCTTAGCTGTGGCAACCATCACCTAGGGTGCCGCAGTTGTAGGGGTATTTCATCTGGAAACCTCTGTGCGCTCACACAAATGCACATGCCTACAAAAGGCAGAAAAGTAGGCTCATCATGGGGAGTGTGTGGGTTTGGTTATGAATATAACAGCTGATTTCTCTTCAACATAGTGACATATGCAGAGAAAATATGTTGTTTTGGAGGTGTTTTTTTTTACTTGGACAGGCCTCTACACTATTTTACATTGTTCCACATTAAGTAATTGTTTTTAGTTGACTACAACAGAGCTTAAAGCTGAAAGGAATACTCCACCCCCAAAATTACCATTTTCTATCAAAAATTAATTAGTTTGTTTCATTGAATTTGTGAAGAAAGCTTCACATGCCTCCACAGTGAACAAAGTTTCCAAACTGAGAAAGTTCCTCATAATTTGAAGTCACACTCACACAACTTATTCGGGATAATCCAAGTGTAATTTATCCACTAGTATGGTACTTTTACTTTACTACTACTTTTCACTGTGCCTTTTTTGCAACTCAAGACAATTCTCGTAATTCCAACAGCATATTTCAGAACCATCTCAGAAGCTTAAATGTGTGCCTTGTCTATTTTTGATTAAGCCTTGGCACATTACATATAGCAGATCAAGTTTTCCTGCCAACAGGCAATGTATGTGAAATATAGATAATAATACTCAAAACTATGTAGACGATAGTAGTAGTAGTTTGTAAAATTAGCAGTGCCAGACAGTCCTGAATGTGCACACAAAATACTAGGCTGATTGGTCTAGTAGTTTGTCTAGTAGTTGCAGAAAGACTTATATATATACACACACACACACACACACACACACACGATCCTCTTCAGGTGTATGCCTGTGGGCGATAAGATTAGTAGCATAAACTTTTGCTTGCTACAGTTTTTGTATGTTTTTCTTTTTTAAATGTCAATGTGACACCAAATAATCTTCCGTCCCTCAAGCCCATTTTAATCTACAGCATGCAGGGCAAGTTGTGTTAGCTGTAGTTTTAGCATGCGTTTGGACCATGCCACAAAGAAATTAAAATAAGCACCATTCCACTTCAGATTGGCCAACATGATACTTTATGCTAAGGCATTTCATCTCTAATGTTTTCCTGCTTACAATGCAAGTTAATTAAACAGACAAAGACATGCACACGTGAACTTCCTTCCAGTAGGGGTTCAGCTTTTGGTCTATGGAACTGTTTTATCATCACCTTGTTTACATGGATGTTTTCTCTGTTGCATCCTGAAAGCACCCTTCATTTGGGGGGTCGGATAGAGGACTGTAAGACTGGGGAAAGAGATTAAGAATTGAAACATTTGGCAACAACCTCTCCCTACTGTAATAGGGTTTCTGGGAAATTGGTTGAAATTGGAGAAATATTGGTACCAGTATGGCTGGAGTGAGACAGAGGCTACAAGTCATTTCCCTTTGTGTTTACACATCATACAAAAAAAGATATTCTTGTGACAGGGACTCTGACATTTAAAATGCTACATGGACATGGATAATAAGATGTTTGCATATCAGTGTGCCTGTGTGTATCTACATGCTAGTGTTTGTGTGTGTGTGTGTGTGCGTGTGTGTGTGTGTGTGTGTGTGTGTGTGTGTGTGTGTGTGTGTGTGTGTGCTAGCAGTGACTCCCCTGAGGACTGACTCATCTCAAGTCTCAGAAAGCAGCAGGAAACAGGAAGAGGAAATGGTCACCACAGAGCCCGTCTGGAGTTGTTTCTCTCCGAGTGTGTGGATGTATTGAAATTTAGCTTCAGGTGTAATGGTGCATATACACCAGTGTAATCAGTATCTGTGTATATGCGAGTGTAGAAACAATACACTGGCAGATGTGCTGTGTTCCTCTACATGCTGTCGAAATCAAAACTACCTCCCCTGGTGTGTTGAATTTCTGGGGCCAAAAAGCTTTTCAAGACCCATATTTTTTGAGTGCATGCACGTGTGTGTGTGACCAAAAAAGCTGTTTTATCATAACTATTGTTTTTTTTACTGTTCCTATCTTTCCTGAGCTTGTCTCCATGTTGTCCTGTCAGAGGCTCTATCAAATACCCCCTGTTCTTGTGACAGGGCCCCGGCCCCTGGAAGTGGAAGTGTGTGTGTGAATGTGACAGAGATTGTGTAACACAGGGAAAGAAACAGAGAGGCCAAAGGGTGTTACAGTTTGAAAACTGGCTGGGGGAAATTTATGCTTGCCACTTTTTTGGTCTACTGTGTGTGTGAGAGGGAAAAAGAGTGTGTGTTGTATATGGTTACCCCATACCGGTTCAAAGGGAGCCTCCCATTGAGTGTGGAACACATAACACTGCAGGTAGTCCTACAGTGGAAAGATTAAAAAAGGAAAAATGTTTTTCATAAAAAAATGTAAGTGTGTTTTAGAGTCTTTCCATCCATTGTAATTCTTGAAATTTTAATTTTTTGTTTTTGTTAAAGATGCATTACAAACACTTCTCCATGTTGTCCTGCTGCATTACTGATTAACAGCATTGGTAGTAAATAGTGCAAAGTTAACAGTAATTCAGCTTACAGGGACCTTAGTGTGAGAACTATGCATCTTGTGTGTTGCTGGGTATTGAGGTTACCTGGTCTTGCAGACATGCCAGGTATTTATAGGCCACTGCTGAGCCGGGCCAGCCGGAGAGCACGTGAAGCTAAGCCACCGTGGTCAGGATCAAAGACTACAAAGACTGAAGTGCAGGTCTACAAACCAGCCCTCCTCCCCTCACTGCCCTACTTTCTGACAGCTTTTTTCCCTCAGCTTCAATACTGAGCTACCCACAACAACAGACCTACATCTCACTGTGACTAAATCAAACAGAAGGGGTTAGACTGATGTATTAGTTGGCAAGGCTGTCACTGGCCTTTTGCTAAAGGTGTGATCTGGTCTTGTCAGTGTTGTTGATGTGTTTTGACAGATATGATGCTGTTTGATTCACATAAAAGAAAATGTGCCGATTGATGATCAAATAGTGTATTCATTTGCAACTTGGACAGTATGTCTCTATGGGATGACCAAAAACTGAACTCTTTCGAAATGTGACAACAAATCGGATTCTACTGAAAAATGTTTAAATATAGCAAAGGTTTATTGTCAGTTATTTTGATAAGTATTGCAACTGATCTCAGTACAGAGATTTATTGTATTTTATGGTCTAAATGGTGTTTTGGAGGAAACTCCACCCTGACAGGAGGAAAACATGGGACTCAAAAAGGTCTTGCAATATCAGCTAAATATTTTTTTTTTCCCCCGCAGCTTCAATCATAGCCCTGATCTAAGACCATAGACAATATTGTGTGTGTCACAGTTCCACAGGGATATCTCTCTGAACTCAGAAGTTTAAAATCAACCTATAAATTTCTAATAGGAAGAATGTTGAACATACAAACTCACTGGTTGCTGGGCAGTGTTCTGTACTCATAAGATGGGAAATAACATTATATAGCTGTCGAGCCAGTAGGCAATTTGTAAGCAAAATAATCAAAAGGCATCCCGCTTATTAACCTGCCACCCCACTCCATCCCTCGAGTTCGGACCCAGACACTGTCCTGCTAACAGGCACTGAATATAAAATATAGATACAATATAATTATGAGGATGGATGCATTTTTAATGAATCATACATAGCCACAAATCTCTAATCCAAGTCATGGACCAAAATGTGGCCTGCAACATTCTTGGTTAGGCTTGTTGTTTGTAGGCTAGCCAATTTCCCCAAAACTTGTGGCCCCTAGGTTAAGTTCAAGAAAGTAAAGTTACAAAGGTCAAGGAAAAAAACAAAGTTGGGCATCGTCACGTTACATACTTCATGTAAAGTTATGTAGGTTAGGTTTAGGAAAAGAATCATGGGGGCAACATACCTTGAAATAACTAACTTTACTTGCTTTTGTTAAGCTTGGGCAATATCACGGTATACCATAAGTGCAGGTGCTCCTCTTTCTATGAAACTCATTGTATGTTGTACACAGCATGCACCACCAGAGCTCAGTCTCCAGTCTCTATGGGTGGAACTGGCAGCTGAGCTGAAGGACACCATGACACCTAGTGGTGGTGGGAGAAGTTACAGGGCTGTAAACAGCCGGTGTCCAGCAACCCCAGAGAGACAATAGGGAATGGTTTTTTGCATCGGACTTGGTAAATGAAAGATTTATTTTGACCAAACCAGAGCTAGTAATCGTTGTAACAGTGGACTTGCTAACTAGACTATTAAGAGTAGCGCCGCACACTTAACCTGGTGAAATTCTATGAAGGTATGAAAAATTAGATACCACCCAAGCCTAGGGGACACCAACATGGGTCTCCTGGGGGAAAGTCATGTGTTGTTTGACCTGTTTACCACCCCGACCAGGTATACATACAAAGAGTGCATGAGAGCACTCTAAAAGTGGTATCAAGTGGTATTCTAATCTAACTATCGGCAAGCAAGTGAATAAAGGTTTTGACCTGAGTACCATGACATATAGTAGGCTTATATTGTCCTGGATCAGGGCCCATTACATCCAAAAGTAACAACCTCCAATATGTCAATGAAGTTCTAATAACTGCACACGTTTTCAGCCTTCTGACAAAAATACATCAGGTGTTTTCTTTGTAGCCTTGAGCAAGTTAATATACTAGACGTCAAAAACACAGCAGACAAACCTCACTATGTAGTTTACTGTTACACCGTTGAGCTGTAAAACTTGGATCCTGCTTACAGATGACTGTACGAGGTGCATTTACATTCAGAACATGAATTGCCCGTGGTCAGAGTTGTCTGCCAGATGGGCGACCATGCACTGAGATGGAGAAATGTTTAGATTCTGCATGTTTATTTCACTCTCTGCAGTCCGCTATCTCCCTGAGGCGGGGCAATTCTCCCCTGGGCACCTGCCGACTTCATCTTAAAGTAGAGGAATGAGGGAGATTTTATTTTCAACAAGTGCAATCCCTGTCTCTGACACATTTTTAAAAACTTTCTTCTAAATCTTTCATGAGGTGCCGGAGGCTGCAACTGTCATCTTTCCAACGTATCTGAGTTAACAGCAACGAATGGGATTTCACAGGGACGTTTATGTTCTTCTGATCTCGCTGAGAGGTTTTTCTCTAATATAAAGATTCTGCAGAAGCCATGCAGATGACTGTATGTATGTCAATGATGCTTTTTCCAGATGCTCAAGGCTCCAACGATGACGGGGGGTTGGGGGTCTTTTCTTCTCTGTATTGCTTTCCAGAGGTGGAGGTGGAGTGGGTGGATGAGCTGTCACTCAAAGTGGGGGCGTTTCTAAAAGCTAATCTCCATCCTCCGCACTCTGCTCAGAAAATCTGTTCCCACTTCACAATATACCAACTGCTATGTGTTATATAATATCCAAAAAGATGCAGTTTTGCTGAAATCCCATGGGTTGTCAGGGAGAAAAAAAGTTTGGATTTGTGCAGTGGATGAAATACATGGTGGAGGAAGCCTTGCGATTCCTACATGAGGAGCTGCAGTTTGTTGCTCAAATATGAGAAACATACTGACGAGAATTACAGCTCTGCAGCATTTATCATTGTCCAGCTGAGTTAATGAGAATTAATCCACAAATGGTCACTGTGTATTTTAACAAGAGAAACAGCTAAGACAAGAACTGTCTGCTTTTTACTGGCAGTTTGACATGGATACAAAGCATCAAGAGAAATTATCATTTAAGCTTAATTTTAATAGCATATTGGACCCAAAAACAGACAGCGGGGGTGTACTAATTCAATAGACACAGCCGCTTCAATAGTAAAACATTAATACAGACTAGAGAGGACAGTTTGCAGTTAGCTTTATGGACAGACACGGGTGGTCATGAGCATCATGAAAAGACTTCTAATGGCTCTTTTAAGACACAATCTTTGATGGCAGATAATGTGTGTTTTCCATTACAGCTCATGTCTTCAGTGAAGTGTTAATCAATACTAATCTTGCTATCTGGCCTGTAGTGTAATATTGAACATTAGGTTTATCTAGCTGTATTGTTCTGTGCTGCCGAACAGGTATGTTCATGTCCATGTCAGGTTCATTCTAATCTTTGCCAGTATTTAATAACCGTATTGAAGATTTGAGTTTCATAACAAGGGGAGATGCATGAAATGATACCACCCTGAAATTCAAAGCTGCGATGCATAAAATTAGTATGATGCATTGCATCTTTAAAGGTTCCTATAATGGCATACGAATTGTTTTTTCAGGAAATAGGCCAATATCATGAAAATTACACACATGCATCCTAATAAATATTCTTTGGAATAAGCAACTAAAGGGTTAGGGAAAGGTTATTGCTATGGTTGGGATAAGATTTGATAGCCACACAATGTGTCCTCATACAGAGATTTGCGTGATATGTTACAAATTAGCACCCCTACCAGTTAATTAAGGTTTTGAAAAAGAATCCTTGGGCATTGTCGCAATACGCTAAGTATGTTACATGATAACATAATCTAAAATAACTTAATGTTGACTTTTAGTTTCACATGGAACACGAACCCTGGTCTCCTAGGTCAAAGTCCTGTGATTGTTTGGCGAATTTCCTCTGGCTGTGTGGCTAACTTCCTGATAATTTGATTGGGGATGAAACCATTTAATCTGATTGCTCCCTAGAATTTTGAAATGTCATCGGACTGGATAGATCAAACCCTGATAGTGAAGTGAAATGTTTTGTGGGGGTTGTGATGCAATAAAAACCCATTCATCAAATGATTTACAGATGTCTCTTACCAACTGTAAGTCTATGGAGGAAAAAATGTTGTTTTGGGACATGAAAATCTCAACCAAATTTTACAGCAGTCCATGCAACAGTTGTTGAGATGTTCACTAAAACACAACCCTGTGAAACTCAGGAAAAGTCAGAGAATAAGCAAAGTCAGTAGGCTTCATCCTCTGAGATTAGGAAGGTCTTTACCAAAAGATGATGAAACTTAGTGCTAGCTTGGCTAAAAAGGTGAAGCGTCACAGACTTGCCATTGACGAACACAAACTCTGCATGACACCCATCCACACCCTTACTTTCCACCTCACTACAAACAGGTCATACTGCTTCCTGCATTAGATGGAAATGATGCTGTATGGATTATCAGGCTGCATGATTCATGAGGTCAAGGTGTGCATGGTCACAAGGCCCATGAAAGATTATAGAGAGGTGTTTTTGAGATGAAACACTGAGATGGATGATGTAAGTTTCTGTATAACTGGAAACAAGTCAAGTCCATGCTATGATCTGAAGGACAAAAAATAAAAAACAACCCTGAAGTTAAACACTTTTCTCCAGCTGGTGAAACATAATCAACAGCTGTTACATGCTTTTGTCTCATGTTCCTCTAAGCTTTGTTATTGGGTGCAAAATGCTTCCAAAGTGCCATATTTTACTCTGTAATATTAAATTATTGAAGCAAAAAGTCGCTGAGAAATACCACAACAAGATTGCACACAGCCGCATGACTAATGTGCAGAATCTGCACAGTGAGATTGAAACAGTGCGTATTTAATTGTTCATGATTATAATAGGAACTCCTCAGGGTATGCTAAGCGATGCTAACCCACTTACGCCATATAGATATAACAAGCTGGCTATCTGTGGCCAGAGCTTTAGCGGCACAGAAGTGGGAAACACATTTGTTGCATGATAAAGGGAACGAGGCGTATTTGGTTAGTCTCTTTTCTCTTTCTGCTTGTTCGCTGCTGTTTTGTTGCCAGTTTGGGATTTCATCACTTGGTTTTGATGTGTCACATTATGTACATCAAGAAGATTTCCCACATTTACTATAACTTGCATCAGAATTTTAACTTGGGCAAACAGGGTAAAGATCAATGAGTGGACGCTTGTGTCTGTGGCAGCTCTATTTCTTGATCCAGTGATTAGAGGAGTAGTGCTTTACATATTAATCCTGTCAGTTGTGTCTTTAATACACTAAAGCAGATAATAAAATGAAAACCAATAAAGATGACTAGTTGACCTTAAGACAGCTTACTTGATTTACAGCTGGGTTTAACCCTTTGAAACCTGGAGCAACATCACTATCCATTTGCTGCCTTTAGATGCCTTTCACAAGGAACCTTTAAACCCAGAGCAAATGGGTATGATTTTTTTTGCAAAAACATGGAAAGGGGAAGGGGCTAGGGGAAAATGTTGAGAGAAGAGAAAAGCTATTGTGTCATTTTTGTTTTTTCATTTATTTCTTTTATTTTATTTCTTTTACTTTTTTTCTCCCTCAGGTAATTTTCTTGTGCTTTTTATTATTTCTTTCTAATTTTTGGGCCATTTATTCTTTCTTCCACATTGCTCAAGTTTCAGAGGGCCAAAGCATTGGAATATTGGAGTTCTTCATTGACTTTCCTGTCTTTTAATGTCTTGAGCCAATAATACAGACGACCATGTTTACTTTTTTACCACAGAGACCGGGATTTACGGCTCCTTCTCTTTGAGTATTTGCCTGTTATGTCTCAGGTCAACGCTATAATCCAGCATTGACAGAGAAAAGCAATAAAATGGCTGACATGTAAACTACCATGATGAATAGAGGTGCGATGTGCAACAAGATGGATAACCCCGCTTTAGTCTTTGTTTACCCACAGCCACTATTAAATCATAGTGTGAGCACAGGAGAGCCAGAGATGCTGTGTGTGTCCTTTGTTGGCCAGAAAACTGCTACGTTTGAGCTGCTGGGGCTCATAAACAGTGAAGCATTTTGCTACCTGTGAGGGTTTGTCTAAATATATTAGATAAGGTTGTTCTTCCCAAATTTAGGCAGCAAGTCTTACTGACAGGGGTTTGTTTTATGTGGAAAGCAGAGCAGCATGTCCTCACTCAGTGAGGTGCAGTTTCCCCACAGAGGGCTTCTCCCTCTCGGCTCTCCTGGCTTTTCTAACCTTCCAACGCGGTAATTACATTCACCTGGTGTCTCAGGTGTAGATCAGCTCCTGATTAGATGGCTGCAGGAAAAACCAGCAGAGTTTGTAAAGAGAATTTAAAAGAAGAAACACTTCAAATAAGCTATACTTTACTATATTACAGCTCTTTTTATATTATATACAAAGAGTTTAAATTAGAGGTGTGTTAATTTAGATTTCCATTACTTTGCCCCCAAAATATGTCTTAAAGCTGTGGAGAATTATTCCCACTTTTAAGTGAGAGTAATGCAAATAGAGTCACGGTCATTTTGCAACTATTTTTAAAATTATTTTAAGATATTCTAAATTCAGAATGTGGCATTTTCTGAATAAGTCATATGTCTGAAATATGCTCCTAAAACCCAGATAATACAAGCATATCTGACAACGTATTTGGAACATGTGTGACAGCAGTTTGCAACACACTGCGTTTTATCTGTTCACGGTCGGCTTTATGCGTTGTCATGGGTAGATTGTACACAAATCAACTCGCCAACAGTTTACAAGGCTGCAGATGCATGCCCAAAAGAAAAGCTACAGGCTTCTGGTCAGAAAAAGAAACACATTTACTTTTAAACATGAAAGACTACAGCATCAACAGGTCTTTGGATATGCTCAAAAATCGCAACGCCGACCTTTTCTCTCTTTAATCCGTTAACCACCTTCTTTAAAAGTATTTTGATGCAAACAAGAGTGGCTCTAGCTGTTACAGTTTTCTATCTTTTGACATGATAAAGGACATGTTGGGCATGTTAACTTGAGTATACACAGCTGCATAAGGGAGTATTATTTTTTATTGGCCATTGAAACAGATTAGGTTGAATTTCATCTTTGTTGGAAGAAGGGCAAAAATTTGAATATTTTGTGTATGTTAACCAGTCTCTGTTATTATCTTTTGTAATGCAGAGCAGGTGGATCAAGGATCCAACAAAAACTAAACTGAAAGGCAGGAAGGACTATTGAGGCTGATGCAGGCCAGGTGTGTAGATGGTAAACGAATGAAAGGCAGCGCAGGACCACAGGAGGAGAAAACACAGTAACTGAAACCCAAAAACTAAGAAAACACAATCCTCTCAATAATAATCTGACCAAGTGAAAGTAAAGACAGACTTACTTCTTATACACTAGACCAGTCTTCCCAAAAGTCAACAGGACACAGACTGTAACATAAAACGTAAAGAATAAATTTATCGTGTTGGTTGTTATTAAACCAAAACACTTTGCCATTCAATACGAACAAGAAATGTTATATGCAAATGCAGCCCTGTCTTCTAGAAATGTAACGCAAAAAATGTTGATACTATATACATGGTATTTCATTTGTTTTGAAACCTGAGCAACATGGCCTGATTTCTGTCAAAAACACTAAAGGAAAGCAATGATCAACTAACTTAGCAAGAAATAGGTGAAGAAGTACAAGAAAATGACGTAGAAATTAACCAAAAAAACCCAAACAAACAAAAAACAAAAAATCAAGTAAATAACTTGAACTGCTTAAAAATGATAATACATTTATAAAAATTAAATTGACTATTCATGATTATTTTAAAAATAGTTTGCTCAAGATTTTTTACCACACAAAGGGAAATCTATTACAGCCACTGCAAAAATTAAAAAGTATTAGGTGTTTTTCGAGGTCTTTGTTAAGCTCTGTCAGCAGTGTTATTTCTTTTCACTCATGAGCAGCTTCTCCATTTGAGCATCACACTTTGTGACAATGTTGTCATACGTAGTCATACATATTCTGCCAAGATTTAACTAAGTAGAGAATTTGGCCACAGCGTCTATACTTTCTCTCACTGATGGCACGCTGCAGAGTAAATCCCCATAACTGATTTCAGCATTCGGTTGTCCCCTCTTGTGAATCCTAAGGTCCCACAGGGTGAGACAGGGCTGACTAAAACTGAAGCGTAGGGGTTCATGACTGACGCAGCAACATCAAAGGCTCCGGGAAGAAAAAGAAAATATCCTGAAGAATGTCCATATGGATTTTCACTGACCGCCTTAGGACATCGTTTACAACGCGGACAACCCACTCAAACTTGCTCTTACACTTGGTTACGGTCTTGGCGAGTCTTTCAAGTCTTGGCTCCCCAAATGAGCCTACAAGGAGCTGAAATCTGCAGCTTTTAAACTGCATCCTGATAAGAAGGACTCTTAAAAACAGAGTTTATATTTTCGAACTCAAACACCCCTCTGGGAGACTACTTTTTCTCGTGTGCTTCATTTTATCATCAGTTAACTGCAGGATAGTGTTTCAGCGGCCGGGGAATGAGATCGTCATGTCAACGTGATGAAACAATGGAGATTGTATTGTGGATTGGTTTGGGAGTGGGTGGAGAGATGAGGTTATGTCTTTTGCATGCTGCCGCAATGGATTCAATGATAATAACAGCAGTGAACACAATAGCAAAAAGCTGCAGGATGCCTCGTGCTATCTCTGAGTGGAGGATTCTCCTCAGTTATCAGCAGGCTGTATGTTAGAAAAACATAAATCCTTGAAATACACTTGCTATCTTTCACATCAGACTTTGATGATTATAATGTGGCAAGTTTCTTATGAGCCACACACACAGATCGACAGATGTGTTCTCCAGTCTTGCGATGTGTTTAACACAAGACACAAACAGATGCGTTTAAGTGTTTGGACAATGTTATTGAGTTTTCTGTGAATAAAATGGAGGAAGAAAATCAATCATCTGAACATCTGCATGAAAATTTGCATAGTAAAGTGCCATCATAATCACCATTTTACCAATTCCTATCGATAGACATACTTACTTGGAGAGACTGATTTGCAGCATGATCAGAAACTCTTTTGCATTTTCTCTTAGTTTTTGTCCTTATTTCTTATTGTTCCCTCCAAAAAGCACAATGTAAGTTGTTCCTGTGAGAACTATTCATTGTTGACTACATTTATAAAGAACTATTTTTGAAGAAATGTGGTTGAAATTCATGGTGGGTTGATCTTCCTCTCATGTTACACCTGATGATCAGTTTAATTGTCACGAGGAGTGCTATTAAAGCTATGAAAAAAGCTGGCTCTGAAGTTAGTTTTCTCAAGTCTTAGAAAGCAACCCGGATGACGTCATTGTGATGTCAATGGGTTACCATGTGCTTGATTTTCGACACTCTGTGTTACAAATTCCAGATGTGGAGTTTCAGAGATGTTGGCATTCATCAGACAGGGAGGAGCAAACTAAAGGGCTGTTGGATTGCATTTTGGGAACTGTAGGATCTAGTATTTTTTGGGTTAGATTGCTCCTTTGATTTGGACCATCCCTTTGTTCAAGGCTCCAAGTTATGATGATTGATGTATAAAACGTGGGGAGAAAAGTGAAAAATGCATATCACAGTTCCCTAAAGCCCAAGATGATGTCATAAGATTGCCTGTTTTGTCCAACCAACACCCAAATAAATTCAGCTGAAGAAAAGACACACATCCTTACAACTTAGATGCTGAAATAAGGCAGTGTTTGCTTTATTTTTCTTGAAAAACATTCAACATTCATTGATTATTGAAGCAATTGCAGGTTTTTTTTTGTGTCGGCCTATTTATTAATTAATCATTTCAGCTCTACATTTGAAAAATCGGTCTCATGCAAATCCCTCCAAAAACCACTAATGAAATTGTATTACTGGAGTAAAACGTAGATTTTTTTTTGATAAAAAAATAAGGATTAACTTAACTTTCATGCACAAAAGTGAGCTTTTATATAGTCTGTGGTAGTAGAGGTATCATTGTTCTGAGGTAGATTGCATTCTTGTTACTTGCTAAGAAGTACTAATTCATTCCCACTTTACTATATATGTCACATTTACATTCATAAGTTTTCTCTCAGCAGTCTGTGTTTATGTGTGGTACAGTATAACTGGTGGTACCCTGCCGGTCAGTTGTGAGCAGCCTGCTGATTCAGACAGTGTGAAATTCAACTGGAGTTACCTCACCTGTCAGCGAAGGGAGGATTTTTCAGATCAGATGTGCTCATGCATCAAGACCTCCAGTTGCGAGAGAACATCAGTATGCTGGTGAAGTGTTTGTGTGTTTGTCTGCATGTGAAAACCATGCAAATGTGTGATCACTTGGGTAATATGCTCCCCTATTAATGTGAACATAAAACATTCAGGGAGCGCAGGAGTGAAGGACTTCTGGGATCTGCTCTGAATTGTATGTGTATGTTTGTGTGTGTGTGTGTGTGTGTGTGTGTGTGTCCTGAGGGGCTGTAGTCAGTGGAAATTGATGTGATTTACCTGGACAGCAATGATGCCCTTGCTTTTGACCTTACCCTACTGAGATGAAGTTATTAGAAGGGAAAAAGATAAAGACTCACACTGAAAGCATATACTGTTAACTGTCCTTCCAGTGGAGCACATAACTAAACTGAATTTTCGTCCAAGAGATGGAGTAAGAGTGTGACATAGTTAGGGGACTGGGAGTGTCTTCTTTAGGGATTGATTCTGTTCCAAAGTTTGTGCTGGAACATGAGTTTTTGAACATTAGAAATCCCAGCAGCTGGAGCACTGGATGCAGAAAAAAGTGTTACTTATGGTCCAGTTGTCACGTAGCACAGAGTTTGTGGCACATTTAACTTCATGCTTTAGAAATATGCACTGCAGTGTCATGTTGTGTTCACAACATTGTTTCACGTGATGGTGGTTCATTTTAATGACACTTGCACTTGACAAGTGAAAAATATCCATACGTGATACAATTCTCAGTACAATTTTTTTTTATGAAAAGATAAATATAACAAGACCATGACATGGCAGTATGCAGGTTTCCATTGACCCCTTACATCGAAATTGCGAATATAAAATACACCTAATGAAAATACATCAATTTGGAAAAAACTCCCATTCATCGCATGATGTGGTATTTCAGGGGATTCGAAAAAGCCATATTTCGCAAAACTGCAGAAGTAGGCCCCCTTATGATGCAGCAGGCGCTACAAGAGGTGTTATTGCATCACATAACTTCTAAAGTTGAACAGATCATCCAGAGGTTTTGAATCCACAATTCCTCTGTGAAATCGTGGACTATCATCTCCCAGAAATCCCTCTTACATGGCCACTCTCATATATAACAGGGTTGCCTTTTCCATTATCACTCACCTAACATGCCTACATCGCCTTTGATTGGAAATAATAGCAGCTAATGCAGTGGCTGTAATAGACTGGCATTTGGAAAATATCACTTAAGTTTTGTGCAAATCTGTAACGGAAAGCCACCTAATGAACCACCTGATGAATTTACTTTACTTGATTAGTAGCAGAGAACAGCAGAACGATGGTAGCAAGCATTAACAATAAGAGAGAGCAAGAATCCAATATACTATGGAAATAGGTAATGAAATAATTTCTAATATTTAGAATCAATTTGTATTGATAAATCAATATTTAGGACAACACTACTTGACATTGCACATCCTTGGGTCCTTAGCAATACGCCCTCCAAGTGTGAAGTCGGACAGACATAAAGGGACGCTCCATCTATTTAAGTAAGAATTCGGTTTCTGCTGTCTGAGTGTAAAATTGGCCACGGCTCATAAATAATACTTGTTAACCAGTATTTCCTGTGCTGAGACTTTGCTGAAATCACTATTTTATGATCACAGCCTCTGAAGGTGATCGGGCTTATGTCATCATATGTTACCCACACTAAAACACGAGTCTCGCAGATTGCGATGTGGTTTTAAAAAGCTTGGCTTAGAAGAAGATACATTTTCAGATTTAGCTGGCTTAGTGTGGACATGCTCCATTTTCTTGAGAAGCTCCACTCTCTTAACCATATGCACGACTGTGGAATTAATGCAAGTAAAGCAGTGTTTGATGAGGACAGCAGTGGACTAAATGATGCAGGCAATGAAGACTGGGGAGAAAATGGCAAGCGTGTGTCGCATTCCAATCAGCTACACGTCTGTATATCCAAACATACTAATTATGTATTATGGGCGTTAATGAGCCATGGCACTGATTGCCAAACATTAGCTAGTCTCTCTCTTCGAGCAAATCAGGCATTTATTGGCTCCCTTTTATACACCGGCTGCATCTGTCAAACCAACGCGCACACACATTCATGTATGCATATAACCACAAATACGAATAATCAACTGCCTGTGCAAAAACGCAATTATTTCATATACATTTTGTACTAGCCTGCATTGTATTTCCTTTCTACACTGTGTATTTTTTATGTAAATGTTGTGTTTTTTGTAATGTGAATTTAGCATCCATTGTTTGCCACCAGGCACAGTAACACAGACTGGGAAAGGGCTGTTAAATATTCACATGTCCTTTGGTTCCAATCTGTTTCAGCAGAAAATGTTTGATGTGAAAAGTGTGGGAGAGAAGAGCCTTTTGGTTTTCTCCCTGAAACACAAACAGCATGTTACTGACTCTCTTTCCTGCTTTTCATAAATGTTTCAGTAAGCATAGGCTGCAAAAATGAGATAGCATGACAAGGTTAGTGAAGATTTTGAAAACTTGTTGATTGATACACACTTGAAATGAAAAAAAAAAATACATTTACAGATGACATTTTGAATCCTAACAAACCTTTATAGCTCCCTGTAGTCTTTTAAATGTGTTTTTGAACTACAGTATATTAGCTTAAGCCAAATTGGAGCCTTAAATTCCTTCACTGTTGCAGCAGAAGGAGGTTTTTTTTCGTAAACTCTCCAGACTAACCTGTTTCTTACACAGTATGAAGACACTGCGAGACAGGACGTGCTGCAATCTATGAAACAACTGCTCTAAAGCATCAGGTGGGAAAGTCCCCCTGAAATAACGGTCAGCGCGGGCTGCAGATGAAGCTAACATTATCTGAAGGAGCTCTCACACCTGCTTGTTTGGTGCAGTCGGATAAACCCCCTCAAGTATTCCCCTCCTGGTTCATCTCATGTGTTTGCAAAAACCCGAAAGCAAACAGCTGATCCTTGGTCAGCCTTAGTGAGGTAGTCACATGCAGCTTTCATGTGAGAGTGTGAGTGTTTTAATTTAAAAAGTTATGATGAGGGGTGCATGATAGGTTGATAATTTAACCCTTTCAAACCTGGTGTGACATCACTTTTTTTGTGCTGCTTTCAGACGCCTTTCACAAGTATTGAAACCTTTGAACCCTGAGCAAATTTGTTTCAAAACATGGGAAACAAAAGGCAAAAAGCAACTTGATGAGAAATGTTCCACAAATTTCAAAAAATAGGTAGATTTAAGAAATTATTTTTAAAAAGCTAAAAAAAGAGGAAATGTCTGGGGAAAACAGAAAGGGGTTTAGGGAAAACTATATCCATAGCTAAATAATTATCACAATTCCATATATATATATAATATTTCACAAAATTGTTTTTTACCACTTTTTTAAGGTCATTTCCTTTTCGAAAAAGATATTTTTATGTTTTTATGTTATTTTTATGTATGTTTTTATGTATAATTTTTTGTACTTTTTACTTATTTCTAGCTAATTTTGGGGTAATTCCTTCTTTTGCTGCTCATTGCCTCCTTGCAATGTTTTTGAAAGAAATTAAGCTAATTTGACCAAGTTTCAAAGGGTTAACACTAATGATAATAATAGTAATAATAATAATAATAATAATAAAATAATAATAATAATAATAATAATAATAATAATGATAATAATAATAATAATAAATGCATTATTTGGATGATGGCACAGAGCGTCCATTGGCTGCAGCACCAGTGGTATGAATGAGTATTTTTTGTCATATTAGCCAAGATTGCAGTCATAAACCACAATTTTACTTTTGTATTTGTGATTTGCAAAATGTCTCCCCAACAAGATGATGAAGCTAATTGGATTTTTGTCATTTTGACACTGCAGTTCAGTTTGTTTTCCTTTCAGTTAAGCACCATTTCCAGCACTGATTTCAGAAGTGAGTAGGTGACCTCAATTACAATCTGTAAACAGGAATAAAAAGTACTTGATTTGGAAAGCAAAGCCACAGAAAGGAGGAGTAAAAGCTGAGCACAGAAAAAACTGGGACAGCGTGCTGGATGTGTGTGTTAAACCAATAAAACTGTTGGCGTGTCATACATCTAAAATGCAGCACCCGTTTTCTTAAGGTGCCCTCTACCATGAGAGACGGCAAAGGATGTCTCTGAATATATAAAGAGGAGATCAGTGGGTTTGCGTGTCAATAGCAGATATTAAAAAGTGTCTTTATTTATGTCTTGGGAATAAAATGTTTTAATTGGTCTCATAATGGATCTCAAATATCTAGCAATTATTTATCTTTCCATGAAAACATCTGTGTTTGATATAGTTTAGATTTAAAATCCTGCCATTGGCATTGCAGTGTGACAATATCTAGCATCTGATTGCCATTGACCCTTTAAAAACCTAAACAAATTGACTTGATTTCTATAAAAAAAACCTGGAAAGTGGGCAAAAAGCAACTTAAGAAGAAATGGCAGAAAGAAAGAACATTTGTGAGAAATTTCTAAAAAGTTACAAGAAAATTACTTGAAAATAAGCAAAAAAAAAAAACAAAAACAAAAAAAAGACAACAATAAAAACCAAGGAAGTGATTTTAACTAAATGAAAAAAAAGTTTTTTCTTTTTTTTCTGTAACAAAATTTTAGATAATTAAGAGAATAAGAAATATAGTTTTCCTGACATTTTTCCATTGTTTTTCGATCAGAGGTAATATCTCCCCCCAGGCTGTTTGCGAGACCTTTTTAGTCAAGTTGCGCATTAAGTTTTTTCCTGTGTTTTTGAAAGAAATCAAACCAAATTTCTCAGGTTTCATAGGTGTTAATGATAGTGAAAGGCATCTGGCTGCAGCACAAAACTGATGTCAATCCAGGTTTCAAAGGCTTCGTGACTGTAGTAAGTATCTGAGTTTTACTGGTTTGTAGTATAATTACTGTGTCAAGGCTGTTTTCACTTGCCACAGTATAAAATTATTAGTATATAAAACTAAATGGCTGCAATTTTTGACTTTACTTGCACTGTATGTCAATGTAGACATAAACACTTACAATGTGAAGTGATTGTATATTTTTGCAATTCACTGAATGCAGACAGATTGCTGCCAAAACTGCACCTGCATCCAAGCACACACAGAGACACAGAGACACAGACACAGACACAGACACACACACACACACACACACACACACACACACACACACACACACACACACACACACTGTTCTCATCTCCCTTTCATCTGTGCAGACACATCCCTCATCCTGCTTTAATTACTCTGGTGTGAATCATTAGATCCGGCGGTGCAGCCATGGTCAGACAGGGCAGGTTTATTAGCCTCCATCAGAGGGCCGATCTTCGCCTCATCAACACTCATCTGCTCCATGGCTGCTGAGCCTGTGACCTCCGTTTTATGTGCACACGCTGGACACCAAAGCTAATGCAGCACGTTTGATCTTTTTAATTCGGAAGATGATGTCCTACTGTACGGGCTCCTTTTTTCCACTTTCAGCCTCAACTTTTTGGCTGATGACACAAACGCTCAATGCAGCTTTAAAGAACAGATGATGCATTATTAAATCTTGCATAATGAAGGACAGTAGTAATCATCTCTATTTTTGCTTTGCTGACTTGGAATTAAAATCTCTTTCATTTGTGGTCATTTTCTGGACATCCTAATGAACAGTGGTGCAACAGCTGATGGATGTAATACTTGCGAGTCTTCAGAGGCTCCACTTGGCTGTGTGCAGATGGTCAGTTCTGTTGCGAACGAGTGTGACTCATGTGTTCAGCGAAGCCAAAAAGCACAACTATATACGACTCGTCCCCCCAAAGTCGCCTGCCAGCCAAATCTGGAAAGCCTCCAAAACTGTGTTCAGCACGCAGTGGATCTTCAGCTTTCGGACATGTTGTACCTGCCAGCTGGCCTCCGGATGTCATGCCCTTCATTTATTATTGGAAGGAGAACTATATCGACTCTGTCTGATAACTGTGTGAGGATTAATAACTGGAAGGAGGAGAAGAATCTCTTTTGAGTTTTGGAGGATGCACTCAGAAATGTGTCATCGGCACTGCAGCCTATTGGACTCTAACATTGACATGCATTGTTTTTTCATGTGTTGAGTTGATTGTTAATGTGGAGTTGACATGTTGCAAGTAGTCCCCACACTTTTGCAAACACACTCACAACTGCCAAAAGCCTAAATCATTTTCTTTCATTTTTCTTTGCTTGCTAAAGGGCAAACTGATTACAGAAGCTGTCTAACCTCCAGGCTGCTGCTTCGGGACTTCAGTCTGTGCTTAGCTGATAGTTTGACAGCTCTGAACAGGCTTTAAAGGTGTTAGTGTGGGCTCTTGTTTCTAATGTAACATGCTGCAAAAAAGTTTCCGTACTGCACAGCAATGCTTAGCACTCATAAATTTAGGGCAAAATTATTCTGAATAAATTGTTAGTTTGTTTGAGAATTGGAACACTAGTGCAGTTTTAATTGCAGCATAAGAGACACTAGCATTAATAAGTGGAAGATGAATTGTTCTCTGACTGGGACAATGATCTTCAAGGCCTCAAAGAAAAAAACATTTAATTTGTAGACTGTGTTATTAATAGTAAGAAACACTCAAATGATCAAGTGTATGTCCAAGAAAACTAGTGAATTATGGAAAGCAAGTTAACCCTTTGAAACCTGTTGCCTTTTATTTATTTTTTTTCAATTTGCCAAGTTGCTCATTGCCTTTTTCTCAAAGAAATCAAATTTTCTCAGGTGCCAGGGGTTTAAATGCTTATGGAAGGCATCTTCAAAACTGATGTTGATCCAAGTTAAAGGATTAAGCATTTTGATTAGATTTTCTTATTTGTTAGATTGCCTTTAAATGCATGAATAAATGCATGTCTGAGGCACTGGTGGCTCTCCTCTCATGATGTGTTATCGCAGCCTCTGAGGTCCATGTCGCTCTGCCACAAACACGGCTCTACATCCTCCCACCGTTCAGCTGCTCACCACTAATATTTCCCTTTGATCAGAGTTGCCACTGATAAACTCAGCTTGTGTTTCATGGTAATGCAACCGCTGCCTCTGATGTCTGTGAGGATAAAATGCCAGACTTTGACAGATTTATGGAATTTGAAATGTCAGTCAGTGTCATCCACCTTCTATTTGATGGATGTGATACAGTTTGATTGATTATACGTTGTTCAATTGATCACCACAGTCCTTAAAGTGGAGGTCTTTGTGGTTAAAACACTGAATGCTGATACTGAAAACAGCTCAAGTCCATCAATCAGCAGCATTGGATGAGCGTTCATTTGAAATCAGTGACACACAACATGTCACAATATTAGTCCCAGTGGTGCACAGTGTTACAGTGCAGCTTAAAGGGTGTCAGCAGAAACATGTTATTGCCTCTCTCTGTGTTCCACTGTTGAGTCTTTTTACTGTTGGGGGAAGGGAAAGGCCAGTTGTGTGACCAGTATTGATCTCTGAGAGCTAATGCTCCAGGCCAGATGTATCTACGGCTACATCTGTGATGCGTTTGTGTGAATGCGAGCATGCAGGCAGTCTATTCATCGGCACGTCTGCGTGTTATGTCAGCGGACAGATGACCCACAAAGACAGGTTTGTGGGCTGTTTGCCAGGTTGCAAAGTGTGAATGAGTGGTGCTCCCGTTGACTCAGATCATAAAACATGTATCCTTCTTTTGGCAGGTGTGTTCAGCTGTGATTAGTCAAGCAGGTCACAAACACACACACACACATACACGTACGCAGGGTCAAGGGCACTGGCTGGACTGAGCACAACAGCGTGAAATTACATGTCATACTAATAGCAATCATGTCAGCCCACGAGAGCATGCGGCTAACTTCCCAGCACGATCAATTACTGATCAGTTCATGTGACGCCGCTCTGCGTCTGCTTCTCTGCTAACTGTTGACTGTGTGTCGAATGAGTCATCCTGTGCCGCAACAACATTCTCTCTTTATTTCATTTGGCATCATGTCTACATTTATGTGTAGGTGTTTTTTGTGTGTTTTACAATACAATTAAAAAAAATCCCCATGGTGATAAAATACACCAAATTAATATTGTATATAGTGTAATTACTTGAATTTTAGAATTCAAGTTGGCTTGTGTGACTTAATTAACTCCCATATAGAGTAGCCATGTGTCTGTTATTGTGCATGAATAAACAACACAGTCCCAATATGTCAGTAGTTGAGGTGGAGTGTTTGAGAATGCTGCCCTCATGTGTCTCTGCTTCAAAATACAACACCACTTGAGGACCAAACCTAAAAACAAACCCAGACTGAGTATTGTCCTTTCATTAAACTTAAGTGTGTTTTTAAGTGTACTGGTTTATTGGTTTATCTATTATTTGTTATTTTATTATTATTATTATCTTTTTTGTCTTATTTTATTCTATTTTTGATTGTTTTATTCATTTTGATTCATATGTATTATTTTCTTTAAATTGTCTAGTTAAAGTACTATTATTCTATTGGATTTCTATTATTTTTTAACAGTTCTGTCCCACATGTCTCTTTTATTGATTTGTTCTTCATCTTCATTATTATTTTATGAGTTTCTAACTACAGTTTTAATGGATTTGATTTGCTTTTGTGCGGTTGAGGACTTTGTTTTATGACTACAACTTGAAGTGTATTATAATAAAATAATTTGTCCTTTATTCCCATTGCAGGTTATGGACACCTTGTCTAAACTTTCCCACACGGTGATTGCACAACAAACTGGGATCAGGTATGTTAAAGTAAATTGACAGCATGCAAACTTACAATAAAATATGAAACATGATGCTATAATTATATTTATATATATATAATTTAATCTGCTACGTCTCACATGAAAGGTGTATAATGATGATATTTTGAGCCTGACAGAATGCTCTCTATTTCCGTTCACAGGCCTTTTCCATCTGAGGAGAGTGTTGAAGATGAGGATATCTACAACCACCTGGAGGAAATGATAGAGTATGTGTCTTCTCCTCTCATATACACACTCATAACAACCTTTAACACACTTGTGATTTTCGCAAGAGCTTCATTTTAAGGTGTCATTTGTTAATTTAGTCCCTTGTGTCACAGCCACCTAAAAATCTACAGGCTGTTTTGGATGCAGAGAACATTTGTTCCCTGGGTGTTGACTGGAAGGAAGCCAGATTTTCAGCATGAGCTCATCCCATACTTGTCTTATTTAAACATAAGTGGTTTATGCTCAATATTTATTTCAGCCTGTTTTCACACCTTTTTTTCCCACACACTTCAAACCATTAAAGGTTTAAAGTAGAGATTTTCTAATATTCAAATACCCTTAAAAGTTGAACTGGAGTAGATTGTTTTGCGAACATCAAATTATCTGTTTAATATATTACACTGTACTGTTTTTTTTCTCAATAGCATTTTATGGTTTGCATGGCTGCCAAGCTAGATGCCCTGCACTTAAAGGAGGAATTCACCACATTTTAAGTGGATATCCAATCAGTGTTGATGGTAAATAGTTGATTGAAGCAAAAAACCTCAGTGTGTGCTGTAATGACAGAGAAGCTGAGTTTTTTTTGCTTTTGCACAGCCCTTATTCCAGTACTTAAATGATGCATTGTGCCCAAATCTGGGCATCTTAAATGTGTCTGTGGCTATAAATAAGTAACTACATAGACTAGATCACCAGAAAAAGAAAATAAATGTAATAACATTATAGCAATTTCAACAAAAAAAGCATGGCTTATTGTACCTGGAAGCTGTGTAGCATAACAATAGCCAAAAGCTGTTACTTTTTTTTTTGGTCAAAACACAGAGTGACAAAAATACTCATTCAGTGGTCATGAACCTTTCTCAACAAACTTCATTTTAAAGTAACTTTATTAGAACTAAAACAAAGTGACCAAGTAGCAAAGTCATAACATTACATAATCCACCTACATTTCAAATAGGACTCCTGACACAAAGCTCTTTATCTAGATGTAGTGCAATTTTGAAGGTAATATGGTTTCTAATTTTTGGATTTTTTCCCCAATATTTTTCCTTTTATGCATTTTTTGCTATTATTTTGTCTAATTGAAAGCTTGACTTCTTGTGATTATGGATCAATTTATGATGATTCTCCAGAAAACAAGAGGCCGATTTATCAAGATGATGAAGTAACTCATCGTGAGAAAATGACTTTTGTTTTCTCAAGTTAACTTGAAATTTTATATTATATTATATATTTTATATTCCTCAGGGCACCTTCATAAATGTTTCCCAGTTTTTAGGATTTTAGGATTTTATTGTTTAACATTCTGCATTGCTCACTTAATCTATTAATTTTTTTAATTGCTAATTCACCAACGCAGTGGTTTAGTTATTATGATGTTATAATTTCATGATCACAAAGAGCTGAGCACTTAATTTCATTCCTCTCATGTATTGTGTGGCTAGAATGACAATAAAGAACCCTTGATCTCTGAAAATTAGTGTTTGGTCAGTGTGATTACACCTAATTTAGCCTTAGAGATCACTGTCATGACTGCTGGGTGACTGAAGTACAGTCTGATCTGCTGATCAATAACAGGTACTCCTTGATCTGGCATTTTCAGCTTCTGCTCGTGGTTGATGATCTCTGATGAACATTAAGTAATAAAAGGAAGCACCCTTTTGTTTTACTCATAATAACGAGTTGAATATCTCATTATCTCTATCACAAATCTTTTTTCAGGATAACAAAATAATTAACACATGATCTGAAGATCACGGCATTCAAAAAAAAAAATTGCAAGCGTGGGCCTTTTTTTTTACATCCATAATAAACAACAAATCCTTATATTTGCTTAATGTTGGATTAGAGTCAAATGTAACTTCCTGGATTCAAGCAAAAGCCATTAACAACTATGGAAAAATATGGGATTGGTTTCGAGTATCATTTTAAGGGCAGAGCTAGTGTAACTTGTGTGGAGATGTAAGTCAGTGGAGACAGATAATCTTACAGTAAAACTGCTGTTGGGAAGCCTCACACTGACTCGGTGCTCTGGTCTATGTTTAGCGCTGACAGCTCCTAGGGTAGGAAGCAGCCCACTAGTCAGTAGTGACAGAGGAAAACAGCTGTCTGACAGCAGCCAGCAGTGGATGCGGGGTGGAAGTGGCAGCCTGAATCACATTAAACAGAGCCGCGTTCAGCTCTCAACTCCAATCTGCTCAGTGTCCGGCAGAAAATGGACACAATGCGCACAGAAACATATACATCCACTCAAGAGAGCTTCACTATTGAACTCTAGCTGACACTGTCAAAAGTCGTGACCAAAATATAGCTGAAGGAGAAGCTGCTTTTTGATCCTTTGAAAAAAATCAAGTTACATTCTAACTGCCCACCTTCAAGTTATAACTGAGCAAAAAGAAAAAACTGAAATACAGCAATGTGTCTGTCAGAAACCTGCAGACAGTCTGAGACAATATTTCAACACGGTCTACTCATGAGCAACATATAGAAAATAGTGCTTTTCACTGATTGGCCACAGAAAGTGAAAGCGTCATTTGCTCGGACAGTATTTGGGCTGGCGTGGACTTCATGCAAGTGCAACTAAGATAAACTTTCATGTCTTCTTTCTACATCCAAACATCCACACAGCTTTAGTATCAAACTAACAAATTTTAACGTAGCATTTCATGTGGACTTTGCACCCTAACTTAAGAGAGAACTTATGCACAGCTGGTGCGACAGGCCGCAGGTCTGCCTGGTGTAGATGGCTAATCACAGCACAGCTGGGTGGGACAAAGGGGATTGGAAAAACGTTGCGCCCGAGCAATGGATGTAAAGCAACTACATTGTGCAGACATGAGCTGGTATATTCTGGTTAGATTATTAGACTTCTGCCACATTCTGTCAGAAATACGGCAAACACATCTTCCCTCTCAAGAAAAACTTTAGTTGCATTGATTGTTCTTTAGTGAAAATATACTATTCAGTCCGTTTGATACTGACATGATAGTGGCTCCCACAGAAAGTTTCACATCAGCTGCAGTCATCTTAGTTGTTTTCATAAGTCCCTCAACAATGCTCCACTTCACAGTCTTCTTCTCAAATATGCCTCATGTTACATAAACGGTTGTGATTGGCCATGTGCATCTTAGGTCACAGGAAATCTGTGCAAAGCGGAGGAGGTCAGACTTAGTCGCATATTCCTCTGGTTCTGAGGCAACCTGCAATTTATCTCCACCTTCACAGCCTACATATTCCATGCTTATTTCTCAGCCGTCACCTCACCCATTCTTCACCCTAATATACCAGCATGCTACACATCCTAATGCTTTACATGCTCTGTCTAAAGACTCCTCTCACATTTATTCCCTCTCAAGGACATTTGGTTCTAAAGTGCACACACACAAGCACTGAGTCATGTCATGTTAGCCCAGTTGCTAGGGCACAGTAATTGGCTCAGAAGTGAGCAGTCAGAAC
Organism: Plectropomus leopardus; assembly: GCF_008729295.1. Lineage (NCBI taxonomy): Eukaryota > Metazoa > Chordata > Actinopteri > Perciformes > Serranidae > Plectropomus > Plectropomus leopardus. Next base: position 17,357,230 of record NC_056483.1, read on the forward strand.
ATGCCTGTGGCGTCACACTTAACAGTCTTTGCTAGTGTGTGTGCGCGCGTTTTTTCTGAGCCACTTTCACAGCCATGGATTAAGTGTTGTCCCCCGCTAACAAGATTTGTAGTATAGTATTAAAATCCACTTCAGTAAAACCAGAACGTTGTGTTTTCTCTTAAACCTTTCATGTACCTGTCAGGAGTAAAAACCATTACCCACTCACATAAACTCAGGATCAAACAGCAGTGTGATGTAATATAATGTCAGTACTATATTCTGTCTTGTGTGCTGCAGTGAGAACGGCGTGGAAGATGAGGAGGATCTGTATGACTGTGTGTATGACGATGAAGACGGTGGAGAGATCTATGAGGACCTGATGAAGACAGAAGCCATTCCTCCTCCGGTTAGTCCTTCCCGCTTTGCTGTCAGTTCACTCACTTCCTTGCCATGTCTCATGGAGTGCCTCAGGGCTGTCGTGTTTCTGTGGGCCAACCTGGAAGCTAACGTCGCCCTGGTTCCCTCTTCAAAAAGCCTATGGGATTTTTTCACTGCATTTTTTCAAGTGGTGCTAAACCCCGCCCCTTAAAAGCAGGCTAGCCAATCATTAATTAGCATCAGCTAGCTCTGAGGGCTTGACAGACCATCACAAAAGGGCGGGGCTTAGCAAAGGGTAAATAAAGTCCTAAAATTCTATAGTTTTCAGCCTTAACTTCTCAGTTTTTCTTCTTAAGTTGTACACAATGTTATTCCACACTATAAATTCTGGTCAGAATTTACAAAGTTAATTGTAAATTTACTCATATTAGAAATGCTTTGTTTAATTAAAAATTATGTACCTCATACTTTATCATTATTGGCAGGCAATCTAGCGAGCGTGTGTGACTGTGACCTCGCTCAAAGGGTTGAACAGGCTACATCTGGTTGAAGACTCAACAGTCTGTCAGCCCACAGTGCTGACACATAGTAACAGTCTTGTGTGTGTGTGTGTTTGTGTGTGTGTAGGCGTTCCAGAAGCAAGCAGAGACTGACATCAGGAGCTGCTGTTTAACAGAGATCAAGCAGACAGAGGAGAAATACACTGAGACCCTGGAGTCTATAGAGAAGGTACTGTTACTGTCACTTTATAATGACACTGTGGCTCAAAATAAAATGTGCTTATCACCTTTTCTGTGAATTCATAAACACTTGTGTATGCTGTTTTATACCAATCTTTCTTCGTTTTTTTTACTTGAACATTTCTTAGTTTTTCACACAAAAAATGGAAACAGCATACGTTATTCACATAGCAGCTCAGATACCTTCCAAGATAAAAAAGAACGAAAAAAAGGAAAAAAAAGATAAAAAAAAAAAAGAAAAATTTGATTACGGAGAGATTATGGCGTAGTGTAGAGGATGAACTTAACAAAAACAGCAGGAGACATGCCCCTGGAGTATGTGTCCAGTATGACCTTCCACAGTTGTCCTCATTATAAACTTCAGAAAGGTTAGATGCAGCTCCCTCCATAGAATTTGTCTCCACAAATGTTTGAAACCAGCTCATCTTTCAGCTTATCTGCGTTCTTCCAGTTCATCGCTATCAGTCTTTCAGCTGTCATTCACCCAGTTGTTAAGATTTGTTTGTTGTGTTTTGACCAATTTTCTCAACAGTATAATTCAAAATACATATTGCTGCATCACAGTGAACAGTATAGCCAAATGATTTTGCGTAATATTTACCCTGAAGGTTTTTATCTTGGTGAGAGTCCATACCATATGATAAAAATACTGATGTCTCAGAGAAACGTGTACAAAAGTTTAGATTGTAGGTTTGTTTATTATAGGTTTATTGTTGTGAAATATTGCTAATGTTCCTTAGATCAGTTGGTTCCAACCTTTTTGGAAGATGAGCTGTTCTATTGGAATACATGGGAGTATACCTACTTTCGCCTCGATAACCTATCCATCTACCTAGTATTATGCCCTACTCATAAAGTACCTCTATACCAATGCTAATGAGCCCTTTATATAAAGTGTTGTATTAGAGTGACCACTTCTCAAAGGTTGAATATTTTTTTTCCGAATAGATTGTTTGGCAAAAGAGGCAAAACTATCCAGAACTAATTAAATAAAAATCAAAAAATGAGGAATATGCATTAGATTATCAGAATAATATTTTTACTGTTTCCTATCACATTAATAATCAGGGCACAGCCTTAGATTTATTTCCTCATCCCAAAGAGTGATTTCGACTGCATCATCAGCCTTGGGACTAGTTTTTCAGAGTGGGTCCTCTGCAGTTGTAAGACTGCAATCAATTGATATTTTCTCTGTAAGTGGAAGTAGAATTCTGTAAAAACTGTGAAAACTACACTAGGAAAAATAAAAATGTATTAATGCATCATTTGTGTTACCAGCATGCCCTAACGTAAGACCAGGGTTGGTTTGAATGATCAGTAATGTTACTGTAATCCCAAAAATAACTTCATATTTCAGTATCAGAAATAATGAGAAATGATGCAAATGACCAATCAAAATGTACGATTACTTCCAGCAAATTTCTGACATGCACTGATTTACTCGTCATTCTCTGTGGAAATGTGAACCCACAGTCAACTACAGCAGGTCAATAATCAAAGTAAAGTTAACTTTCTTTGGGTGGAAATAGTCCCATTCCACTGATTTCTCTTTGCAGTGAAAGCATGACAAGAGCACTTGAAATCAATTTGGCCTCCTTATCACTTGCAATATAGGAAACTGTGAAACTGACTGCCTGTAATTTGGGGTATAATAGAAAAAATAATGACTAGTGTAACAAATCTGTACTCCCAGAGAGAAATGAAGGAAAGAATATATTTTTATTTTTGAAATTAGAAGTGGGTAATGAGTATTCCCAGCACTGGTCAGAACAAACTCTGAGAAAAGCTCTTTTGTCGTGGATGTTTTCCACCTGACCCTGCACTTTTACAGGACTGTGGGAGGCACGCCGCCTCTCACCCCCCCAGCCACAGCTACTTGTCTTCTCCCCCTTGTGTATGTTCATGTCTGGAAAAAGACCTTGCCTGCTCTCCCAGCGGAGTACTCAGTAGATGAGTTTCGATATGAAGTGGATGTTGGAAGTTAGTTTGTGCTCGCCTGCTCCTTTGAGATGTAGAGGTGACTATGCGGCGGGAGCTTTCTGAGAGGAAATCATTAAATTGCAAACTCTGAAAATGAGATTATTGTCGTGACCCAGACAGTCCTCCTTGTTTTTGCTGACTGCAGCTCTTTGCAACTTGGCCCCATAATATAATAGCTTCTCACAAAATGACTTTCCCACTCTTACTCTAGAAGAGGTGAGCTTCATTCACTCACATTCTCCCTCTCTGCTGCAGCACTTTATGATGCCCCTCACCATGTTTCTGTCCATGGCCGAGATGGAAAAGGTGTTTGTGAATATCCCGGTAAGTCATTGTCTTTGAAATGTTATGACTGGGTGGTCAACTCAACATTCTTTATTTATGGGCTTTTTTCACTGAAAACATGTTGACATGTCACTGTAGGAATGGCAGAGGTGTGAATAAAAACATTAATGACAGCTGATTACCCCATTGTCATTTGTCACGCTGTCATGGATATTTTTAGTTGAATCGCAACTGTTCAAACAGTAATAAAAGTGTGTTAAATATATTGGAATTAGTAACAACACTAAGAGACTGCAGTTAAGTGAGGCTGTACCTTTAGGCACAGTTGTACTTCAGCTGGAAAGGTAAATGTAAAAGTGTCTTAAACCGGCATTCTTCTTAATGACCAGCAGGGGGCAGCTCCACTGGTTGCAAAAAGAAGTCTATTTGTACATAAGTCTATGACTAAACTGACCCGACTTAACTGGGTAAATCATGGTCCAATGTGTAGTAAAGTAGAAGATGAAGCAAGGTGTGCTTTAGGGCTTGGTTTTCTTGTGATTTACAAGTTGCTACAAAGGTGACCTGAAAATTGGAATAGAGGCGTAGAAGGGCGTATCCATGGCAGCTTGAGCCATTTGTCCAAATACGGCCACTTCTGGTTTCAAAACAATTAACCCAGATTTGTTCAGGTATAATCCCCTGATCAATGGGCTAACCTGAGCCTGACCATTTCAGGTCAGACCTAACCACAACCATCTCTGCACATGTGTAGAACAAATCAGGTTTCAGGTACAGACTGGGCAGCAACAGTCCACAAACAATTTACAACATCACTATGGCTATGTTTACTTTTTTATGCTGTCTATGCTTGCTTACAATGACAGTGCTAGCATACTCATGTTTAGTAGGTAAGATTTGCCATATTAGTGATCAGAAAACAAAGTAGACTAAAGTTTAGGCTAATGGAAATATGATCAGCTCTTCAGGTATTTTGTCTTAAACTAAAGTCAGGGAATGACCGAAATTATTACAATTCATCCTGAGGGAGACATGAATGTCTGCATTATATTTAACATGGGGATATTTTAATCAAAACCACACATCAACCTCATGTATAGACAGCCCAACTGACATTGCCATCCACTACGCCAAGCTGTTAGCACAGCTCAGAGGGGATCATATTAGTCAGAAAAATCATATTTTATGCTGTCTAGGTATCAAGTTAAGTATGCTATACTGTTTACCTGTCAAAAGGAATATTTACACATTACCATTACTCAGATTGATTTAATGTGTCATTTGCCACTGTCAAAATATTTACTTTCAAATGAAAGTTAAGCTGAAATACTTAATTGATTAGTTCATGAACAACTGTCAACTGTCATTTCCTAATTCCAGGTTCTCATTTACAAGGACTTGCTGCTTATGGTTTTTTGTATGTGTTAATACACCAATTCTATTTAGGCTTTGGGCTGCTTATCACACAAAACAAGCAATTTGATGGCTTAGCTGTCAAAAATTGTAATGAGCTTGGCATTTTTTAATTTTCATGGAACAAGTGATCAGAGAAAATCTTCTACAGACTTATTTATAAAGACAAATAATCATTACTTTTGATGTAAATTAATATTAAAGGATCATTGCTGTCGTGTTTCAGGACCTGGTTAAAGTTCACAAATGTTTACTGCTGGAAATCCAAGACTCAGTCCACCACAGAAGTGCCCAGAACCTTTACCAGATCTTCATTACTTTCAAAGAGAGGTAAACCACAAATTCTACAAACTCCATTTATTCTCCTTTAGTGTGTACATAAACTCTTAAATTTTCTTTAAAGCACTTAGAATAAATTATTTATATAAAAGTCATTATAAACTGTCCTTTGAAGTCTCAGACTCTGTTTACAGAAAAGCATGCTGGTTTCCTCCCCAATCCTTTTGCTGCATGCATTTGATCTGTCGCAGGTTGTTGATTTATGGGAAATACTGCAGCCATGTGGAAACAGCCATCACCACTTTGGATGACATTTGCAAAGAGAGAGAGGACGTACGCATGAAGCTAGAGGTGATTTTTTTTTTTCAGTGTCACTAAATTATTATATAGAGCTAAAATGACAAATGTTCATTTCTCATAATCACCTCAGAACGGTCATAGAATGCCCTCAAGTGTGTACCTGAGGCATTGCAGGTGACGACACCACAGCTGACAGCATAAATGATTGTAAAGTTTTCTATTAAGCTCTGATAGTTTGCTCTGATAACTTTTGGTCATTAACACTTCTACTTCCTTTGGACTCATTTCTAGAAAGTAAAAATAAAATTAAAGAAAGATTTTTTTTGTTGTCTTGTTCCAGGAGTGTTCAAAGAGAGCCAACTATGGCAAGTTCACACTGAGAGATCTGCTAGTGGTTCCTATGCAGCGAGTTTTGAAGTATCACCTCCTCCTGCAGGTACAATGCTTCAACCTAACCTTAATATTTCTGTTTTACTTTCATCATGTCATCATGGTGTGGAAATCCTGTTCATCTTTGAATACACTCTGTATGTTTTCTTATATATATATATATATATATATATATATATATATATATATATATGTATATATATCTTCTTTTAAGGACAAATTGAGTTTTGATTTGTACGTGGTTCAGTCCCTGGCTGCTCCAGTCAACATGTTGAAGTATCCTTTAGCAAGATACTGAACCCAAAATTACTCCTGATGGCTGTTCTAACAGTGTGTGAGTGCGTGTGAATGGTTAAAAACTGGCAGCAACTGGCATCTTGTATGGTACCATAGCTACCACTTAATGAATGTGTGTGTGTGAATGGGTGAATTTGACTTGAAGTGTGAAAGCACTTTGAGTGGTCAAAAATAATAGAAAAGCACATTACAAGTGCTTTGAATCATCAATATTTCCTATGATTTACAGGCATAGAGGGGCTTTAAATGAAAAAAAAACAAAACAATTTATTATATTAAAAATTATATTAATTAATTATATTTATTCTATTTATATTATGAGTGATTATCACTGAAGATTTGTACATTTCTGTAGACCTTTGAGTTATTTTTCTTGAGTTTTAGTTCTCTGGCTGTTTTATACTTTGCTTAATTTGTAAAATGAAATGGCAGATTTATAATTGAGTTTGTACTAAAAAAAGGATACCATGCATATTGGATAAAGAGAATTTAAGAAGGTTTTAGACAAAAACAAAAAAGGAATGAAAAGAAAATTGCCGAACATCAACCATATCAGTGGTTTTGCTTCATGTTTTCGGTGCAAGCAAGTTGCATTGTCACTTCTATTAAGCTCTACTGCTTTTGTGTTCCCCAATCAGGCTCAGGGGATTAGGGGAGCAACAATAATAATGAAACTAGGGAAAAAAGAAAAAGGAAAGTAGAAATGGGTGCATAACAAAAAAAGTGACATATTTGCAAAAAACAAGGCACTAAAGGTGTACAAAAAAGGTCTTGAAAAATGTAACAAAAATACTACTTTCTCTTAAAGAAAGTAACACTAAATGCAACAATAATGACTAACTCAGTAAATAAACAAAAAACTAACCACCCTCTTCAAAACATGAGTAAAGAACACTGATTCTGTGCGCTACAACTAGTTTCTTTGGTCTGAAATCTGACGCACAAAACACACACTGACACACTGGCTCACTAGCTCTGACGTCTGGCTTTTCCAGTCCCTATATGCTGCATGCTGCTAATCATGCATCACCTGTGCTTAGTCAGGAGATTAAGCACAGGTGTGCTCAGTCACTCTTTGCACAGTGAGGAGGAGGAGAGGGTGGTACCTCGAGAAGCACACAAAAAAAGAACACAGGAAACAGGCAAAAATCTTCACCCGTAACAATTGCCTTCAAAATAATAATTGAAAAAAAAATGTCATCTGTCCCTCCTTAACTTTAGGGTTATTGTAGATTTTACACACAAAGTATTTGATCAATTAATCATTAAAATTACCCAACAGAGTATAAAGTAATTAAAATAGGAAATACTTCAAACTATCAAAACATTAAAATGCCAAAAAACATGATGTAATATTGCAATCCAATAAGTCATGTAACACAGCCTTACTTTTGATACTGAAAGTATATTTTTCTTATAATACTTTTGTCTTTTTCACTGATGATTACACCAACTGCTTCTGCACAGTGGCTGAGAGAAAAATACTCAGTTATACTTCACTTTGTATTTCCATCAAAACTCACACTTCACAGCTGGATATAATATCAATCACTGTGTTTTTAAATGATCAAAGCCGGACAGAAACTTCCAGTTAAAAGTCTTCACTGACTTTATAGATGGCTGTCAGTAAGTGACAAAACCCCATCAGGGACTTTTGAATTCATCAGCGGCTCTGATCATTGTCAGTCAGACATTATGAGCACAAGATGACTCCCTGTCACTAGGTGGTGCTGTTCACCACGTATGCCTCCCGTCCCCTGCCTTCGTCCTTCAGGCTGTGAGACTCCTCGCGTCTATTTCTGTAGCTTCTTTATGGCTCTCAGTCTGAAATGACCCGCACATAATAGTCATCTGATCGAGACAATCAAGGAGGAGGAGAGAGAAAATAGATAAAGTGAAGTGAGGACTGAAAGAGAGAGCAGCAGGTAGAACAAGACAAACAACTAAAGACAGACAGAGAGGTGGAGGAGAAGTATTGTGAAGTGGTGAGAATCTGGATGTGAAGCTGAGCTGAGGCTGAGGAAACTGTGCACAAAGTCAGGAAGACAAATTGCTGCAGATGAAAACATTTTAATGAAAATGTCTCAAAGGACTTTTCTTCATTGATGCATTTTGACTATGCAGGACATATAGTGTTCCCAAATGTTCATTTATGTTTTCATGATTTTAATGCTGTTACGTTAAAATTCTTTTTTTAAATATAGCTCCATTATATAGCTTTATAAAGTTACATTTCTTCAGGGTAAATCATGTGTATTCATGTGCGTGCGTGCGTGCGTGTGTGTGCTTGTGTGGTTGTGTAGGTGACAGGAGCACCTCTTCCTCCTTGTCATCCATAAAGAGGGCTTAGAGTGTCATGTTTTATTTCTTAATTCTGTTTTTTTGGTTAATAGCTCAAATTTAGAATTAGGTTTTCAGTTCTTAATAAAATTCCAATTATTATGGCCTATCTTTGCTTCCATGCAAAAACCTGTTTGAGAGGGACAAATTTGGTTTGCAGAACAGCATGTATTACATATGTTATCTGTTAATCCTTACAGGCATTAAAAGGTATTTAATGGGAGTTTTGATATTTATGTACAGAAAACCTGATTCTGTAAGGATTTTCAATAAAAAGCCCTAAATTAGGCTTGCAATCATGCCCCAATCATGTTTACATCCAACACAAATGTCCCACCAAAAGAAAAAAAAACAACCTGTCGCAACAATGTGATTTCATGCTCTGGGCCAAGATCCCTGCGGCATAGCCAGGCGATAGCTAGATCCAAATAAATAAAGCATCTGCTGGGTTACTTTCCTGCACAGTGACAGCCGGAATCTCTACAATAAATGTCTCGTCACTTCCTCCCGCTCCCCGAGTTCCTCTCTCTTGCTGCTTCTCGCTTTCTTTCTTTTTTTGTCATCAATCTTTCTCTCTTTTCTTCCTCACTGCCTCCGCTCATCATTTCTCTTCCCTGCTGAACACACCGCAACACGATTCCCTCAATGAGTCCATCATGTATGGTGCCGGCTATCAGTGTGACCACTCCCTTCCTCTGTATCTCTGTGGATGTGTGGAGGTGGGAGCAAGGCTTGATAAATAGGACTCTGTCGTCTTGCTAGTGATAATAATGCCCAGGTTGAGCTTGACTGACACCAGGGATTTGAGCGGTGCCAAGCAGACATATATATCTCCCTTAGCGGCTCAGTTTGTGTATCTGTGTGTGTGTTTGTGTGTGTGTGTGTGTGTATGGACACAGTTTGCACAGGCCCCTGTATGAAGGACATGCATGGCATCCTTCCTTATCCTCCACTGCTGAGGTCTAGATGTCTTGTTTACGCTGCAGCCAGGCACTGGCAAGCAATTTCAGATACACGCACATTCACACAGAGTCACACCTGCAATAGATGAGTGCACACACACACACGCACACACACTATATCTGATTTATTTCAGGACCGGATTCTTTTTTTGCAGTAACCTTTTTCATTTCATATCTAGAGCCAGAGCATTACTTTCTCATGTGTGGAATGTGGCTGTAGTCCATGTTAGCAGCAGGATAGCAATGAATGCATTTTTATTTTTAATTTTTTTGGTTTATGATTCACAGATAGCCTTGCTTTCACTTGTACAATGTCAACCTTTAGCTATATAATGCTTTAAATCAGTTTTACAACATGGACTGCTATCGCACTTATATTTTGTGTGTGTGTGATTTGTTTCTGTCCACTAGGAGCTGGTGAAACACACTCACGATGCCACTGACAAGAGCAATCTGCGGACAGCCTTGGATGCAATGAAGGTATATCATCAGTTTATCCAGTTTTTTTTTTTTTTTAATTTCCACACATTCCCATTATCCAGGAAGAAAAGTGAATAATACACGTGAAGACAAGTGTATCTACTAAGAAATGAGAAGAAGACAGGATTTTTGGGTTCATATACAGAGGTATATGCAGAGGAAAATAGTTTTGAGCCTTTATTGGAATGCATTATTGCTTTTTGGATTGTTGGTTAACTTAACTAAAGTCATCTATTCATTTAGATGCTGTTAATCATTAACTGTAATAACCAACATCATTAATAATGTCTCAACACAGCTTTTGTCGACTCACGCACTTACATGATCAGGTCAAAGAAAGGGATTATATAGCACTTCATTGCAAATCATTGCTTGCCAACAACCATTGACTACACAAAATAAATGAGTCTTCCAATAAATACAGCATTTATAAGTCCTGCTCATTTCATAACTCTCAAAGGCTGCTCACTTGTCCAATGTCAGTATACAGTGTCCCAGTGGAGTTTACAAGCCTGCATCAGCAGTGGTGACTTTTGAAGGAGAGGAAAACAGTGCAAAAAGACAGAAAACCTGAGCACATAATTGGAAGAAAATTGAAAGGAAAAAGGAAAGACTTTGTTTTCTGATTTGTTTACAGGACTTGGCTCAGTACGTCAACGAAGTCAAGCGAGACAATGAGACGCTCCGAGAAATAGATCAGTATCAGAGATCCATTGAAAACCTGGTAAGCCACCTGTTTCTTCCAAATAATTAGATACTGATCTCATTTTCACAGTTCTTCACAATCACAATCCCCAATCTTTCTTTGTCCCCTTTTCTGTAGAATCAGCGCCTGAGTATCTATGGCAGACCCAAAGGTGATGGGGAGGTACGGGTGGCCTCAGTGGACAAACGAGCTAAACAGGACAGGTGAGATGTCAGGTCGACATACTGGTTGAGTAAAGACTGACTTACGGCAGCATAAGTAGAATCAGGTTCTGTGGTTGGAAAACTGCCAGTGTGTGCTGCTATTAGCCACAGTGCGGTTAGAAAGTAAACGTGTGTCTCTTGTATGTGAAGACACAGTAATACATTAAGTAGCTATTTTTATCTAATCATTATTAACCTATCAATCAGTCACAGGAACTGTGTTAAACTGAGTTAACTGACGCACAGAATACAACTAAGAACTGTCTCAAACTCTGTCCAATTTGAGACAACTGGGGTATTAAGTGATGACCACACAAAATCCAGACAAATACAGGCTGACAATGTTTTTTTTTTATAATTATTATTTGTTTTTAATAACTATGTTAGAAGGAATGCATATTGTAGCTTTTTTTGACACAATGGGCCACATGCAGCAACATTCTCTTAAATTTCTTATATTTTTTTTCTTAATTTTTTGGTAAGAGAAAATGTCAGAGAAGTCAACTCCAGGTGCACCAAACATTCTTAACCATCCAAATCGGCCCTGATCCAACACAAGGATAAATCCCACTTGGTCATAAGTCACTTACTAGCACAGTTTACATCCTCTAAACAATATATAAGGGCAGGTTTTCTGTCTTGTGCAAAAATTCTGGCACATGGCCAAACTGAAGAGGTGCCACCAAAAAAGTTTGTAAGAAGACCTTTTGTAGTGGCGAAACTGACATACTGTAAAATAAACTTAAACAAGCAAATGTGATTTTTCGGAGTACCAGTTATGGTGCTACAGGAAAATAAAAAAAACATACAGTTTATATGAGAAGCTGGAACGATGAAGCTTTTTTTGTTGTTTTAGAGTAACAAAAATTTACGCCTTCAATGACTTTGACTCTTTGAACTGCAGGCACATCTTCTTGTTTGACGCCGCGGTGATTGTTTGCAAGCGGCGAGGAGACAACTATGAGATGAAAGAAGTGATCGACCTACACCTCTTCAAGATCACCAACAACCCCACTTCGGACAAGGAGAACCGAAAGGTCTGCAAACACGGATAGAACATATAAGCTGGTCACAATAAGCTGTTGTACAAAGATCTATGGGGTTGATTTTTGGGGACAGTCTCAGCTTTCAATAGACTTTTTGTCACTGTAGACATTTTATCTTGAAAGCGCAAATGTAGAAATTAATTATGGCTCAGTTTCAGCTGTGTCACTGAGAGTATTCAGAGATATTGCTCTGCTATATTTAGCTGTGTCTGTTGATCACAGCCACAACTAATTTGTGTTATTAGTTTCACCCGTATGAATGATTATCAGCAGAGTTTCTCGCACACAAAGTTGTAATTTTACAGGTCATAGCATGTAGCAGTAAACTTACAGCCTGTGGGCCACATGTTGCCCTCCACAGGGTGCTGGGTTGGCCCACCACCCATTTCTAATTCTCAGTGAAAAAGAAGTGACTCACATTGGGATTTTTTTGTACTTTGTATGTCAGTAAGGTGCCAGAGTGCATTAAAAAAACATAAAATTGAGCTTGTTTTTCAAATCTTCCACAAGAGGTCCAAGCTAATCCACCAAGGTCCTCAAATTCTATAAAAACACCTGATGCAGGGATGCTGCAACTAGATTTGCCTTGTTTATTCATTTTATCTGATAAATGGGTCTCCCTGGTGTATAGAGAGGTGCATTCCAGATAGGAAAAACTACACTAATACATGTATGATATGACAGAAAAAGATTTCAAACAGAAAAGAAAATCAAGGCTTTGGCATATAACTGTTCATGTATTATATGTGTTGATTGTATTGTAAAACATGACTAGACTGCACATGAGTAGCTCCAAGGTAAACTTTCCTTCAGCATGTAGTACATGCCAAGTTACACGCTTTTCATGTTTGAGTTTGGGCCATCACCTTGGAAAAGATATTGGCACATCTTTCAGTCATTTCACCTTTTTTTTTGGCATCAGCACTTCCCTTTGTGAACATCTCCCTTTCCGTTCCAAGAAAGTAACTCAATTCCGCTTTTGGCGCTGCCACAGTGATGATGTTTTTACCTCAGACATGCAGCAACATTAGCCTCAATTAAATCAAGCTGAAGTCAAAATGAAACAAAACAGGGAGTTTGTTTCTGCCAGGCTTGCAGACTGCATTTATTGTTCATATTTGCACAAAATATTAGAACCTGTTTCTCCACTTTCATATTGTGCTGACATGAGGACTCACAGCAGTGAAACGTGTTGAATCTGAATCCCATGACAAAATGTCTCACTACCTCTGGCAGCTAAAAAGTGTATATCTGCAGTTAACACTTGTTAGTCCACAGATACATCACAGCTGAGAGGAAAGTGTGAATCACACGTCTAATTTTATTGTTTTTACCTAGAATGAAGAAGCTTCTGCTTCTCCGGGTCACACTGAATCCACACTGATTCAGGCCACAGACTGAAAAGAAAAATGTTTCTCGAGCATTTAGCTTTTAATTTTATGGCATGTTATCACCATTTCCAAAAAGCAATAACTCACTTTAAGATGTGATTTACAATGATTTTCCAACAGCTAAAACAGCTTTTGATGACATTTAATCTCACTCAGTGCTTTAAGCCATGTCCATCCTAACAGGCCCAGAACAGAGTAGCGAGTGTACCCTCTACTGTCAATGTTGCTTTTTTAAAAAAAACATGTAAAAGTGAAAAAAATAATAGAATATACTCCTTTGCATTCTGTAAAATTAAAAGAACAAAACAAACATTTCATAAAACAACCAATCAGCTATAATGGAAGGAAGTCTTGCACTGTTGAGTCCATTATTGCATCTTTATGACTTAGTCAGCAAAGCTCAGATACCATGTTGGACTCCTGACAAACCAATTAACAGCGCTACTTCAGCATAATGAGAAGCCATAACAATTTATCAGATAAACGCAGCTTCATAAAATTCAGTAAAAATCGACTTGCTTCCTGACTGTATTTTATAAGCACCTGTACCAACATCTATACCCCACTGCTGCCTTTTGTTCTCAAAATCTCCCTATGGTGCTGAGAAAATGAACCTCGTGCAAAAATCGTTTCAGCTCATAACACAAACAACAAAATAATCACCAGAAAAGAGTCTTAAATAATTTGATACATGCTTGTTGCAGCACATGTTTTACATTGTCTTGTTCATTCAGCAGCATAATACTGAGAGTGTCAGACGAGAACAGTCTGCCTCCTCCCAGATGGTGTTATCATTAAACCTCGCTTTGGGCCTGACTACACACACACATACACACAGTGAATACTAAGTGCCAAGTGGTGAAAAATATTGCCAATCATAATGAGGGATGATATCTAAGGCGTGCCAGGAAACAATGATTTCGGTAATAATGATGTTGTAAATAGCAGACATTAGTAGGCTTCGACCCATATGGGCTCGTAGAGTAATTTTTTTTCCTATGAAATCTCAGCCACCTCAGTATCAGTCACCTCTGACATGATGGATTTGATGCCATTTGTTTGATTACATATTTATTATGGAAATGCCAAAGATGATGGTGGCTGTCTGGAGGAAGCAGCAATAACAACCTTCATCATAGAAGCCAAATAATCACATTTACATTCAAGTCATCTGGAGGTAAAACCAAATAACCTTAAAGTCTAATCATTGTATGCAGCAGTAGGAAAGCTTTGTGTGACCACTGGACTGATGTGGAGCCATTTTTCGTGCTAAAGTATAAGTGAAGTGGTAAAGTTAAAGCTTCATGTGTATTTCAAGCCATAATAATAATAGAAATTACAAAAGATCAAATTAAAAGTCATGTGTAAAGTGTCACAAACCAACAGATAACCATCACCTGACTCTGCAGTTTGACACAGCTAAATTCAGTAGTTTACTGCCCTACAGGTTATTATTGTTTTGTTTTTTAGGTGCACAACCTTACTTTTGGTTTTGGTTCACTTTGTCCAACAATAACAATGCTGTGAGAGCAGCCAAAGTTATCAACTAGCTGGTCAACATGCAGAGCATAAGGCAGCCTAAAGGCTAGATCTTCCCACCAGAGTCTGGAGGAGACCAAAAACAGAGCTAAAAAGGAACGTTAATGTTAAACTTACATTCGGCAGGTGGAGGGAAACATGACACTATATTAATATTAATGTTGTTTAGGTGGATGTTGAGGCGACGTTCGCAAATTATTTTCACTATATTTCCTTTTTAATATGTCCTTGTCATTTCCTAAGGTTGTGTCTCACTTGAACCACTTTACACTACCCTCACCATTTCATGTGGTACAACTCTGTTTCGTTTGTATTTATAAACTTTCAGAAAACATGTACAAAGTTGGATGCCATGAGCCCAGACTATGGACAGGCTCTGTCTGTGTCTGTACATATATCTAATGTAAAGTATAAATGAGCCTTTAGTTAACCCTCTAAAACCTGAGCATATTGGCTTTCTTCCAAAGATGTGCGGAGAACTTAGCTGGAAATTAGTAGAAAAAAAAAAGTTACAAGAAAATTACCTGAAAATAAGCACAAAAAAGTAAAAGACAAAAACAAGTGAATGTCCTCAAAAGAGATGGAAATTTAAAAATATATAGAAATGTATTAATTTTCATATATTTCACAATTTTTTCTGTAACATAATTTTAGACATAAAATCAATAGAAATAAAGATTTCTTTTCCTATTTCTTGGAACTTTTTGAATAAACCTCCCCTCTTTTGTTTAAAGTAAATTTTAGGTTATTGTTTTCTCCATTTTTTCACTATGCAATGCAATAATGCAATTTGTGGGACATCTTTTAGCAAGTTTGTCACTTACTTTTTGCCCCATGATTTAGAAAGAAATCTAACCCATCTGGTCAAGGTTCAAAGGGTTTAGTAGCTTGTGAAAGGCATTTGAATGCACCACAAGACAACTGATGATGATACAGGGGTTTACCTACATATGTCAAAATAACTCACCAATAACAACAACATAAATATGGATTGCAATAAGATGCTGGTACAAACAGGGAGGAAAGTCTTGTATTTGCAGGTTTGATGTGGGAAAAAAACAAAATTCACTTGGGCACATTGACCCGCATGATAAAATATGTGGGCAATGGTCAGAGTAATTATATTTTAGGACGACCAACAAAGAAACTGTTTCTTTCATCAGTCTGGATGTGCTATCCTTTTAAATTTCAAAGATAAACCAAGCAAAAACGACCTAAACTGACAGACAGGGAGACAGACAAACACCCTCTTCTTCTCTTTACAAATTGGTTGCTAGAGATATCTTTGCTGAACGTTAAGACTTGGTGTCCACTGGGAATGCCTCTATGGAGCCCTGCTTTCCTTTTCTCTTTTCTTTCAATAGAAAAGATGAGCCTTTGCGCTTCTCTGACAGCACTGTGAGCTTGCCATGTTTTTAGCCTTCAGAGCTGAATGCTGGAGGTTCAAAACCCCACCGAGGAGCCATAAAAAGTGCATCTCCAAAGCATCTGTTTAGTGATGCCATCTAAAAAAAACAGAGGCATGTGTTGACACAGAGGCTAATAGACTAAAATTTAGCCTTTGAAGTGAGTAATGGTCGCTGATTACAGGCTCACTCACTACTTGGGTCTGTGCATGCTGTCTGATGCCCAGCAGTTATGTGGCACAGCGAGCTCACACTCTTTTTCCTGTTCCCCTTCATGCTCTTCCTCTCTGTTTTGTCTCTGTCTGTCAGTTCTGCCGCCCCTCCAACCCCTCAGTCTTTGTGTTTGCTCTCCCCGAGGCATCCCTCTTTCATTTTGCATCTCTTTGTCTCCATCTGTCTCCCTGCATCCTGTCTCCTCCAGCTCCTGCCCCCTCCTGCTCCATTTGTCTTTCACTCAAACCCTCAATTTATTTATTCACTGTTGTTTTATATTCTCAAATGCGTGTGTTTTTCTGCCCTGTTGCAGTGGTCCTACGGATTCTACCTCACTCATAACCAGGGCCAGAACGGCTTTGAATTCTTCTTCAAGACCAAAGAGCTGAAAAAGAAGTGGCTGGAGCAGTTTGGCATGGCCATGTGAGTGTGTGTGCATTCGTACATCACAGAGTGTGTGTCCCTTTGTCTCAGCTGCATTTTGTCACAGCATCGAAACGCACGTTGCCTGTCCTGTTACTCAAGTTAGGCTACTTGATGATTTATGAGGCTGGAGACAGAAAGATGAGCAGATTTTAAGTTGCACTTCCTTTTAAAAGCAGAAGCCCTGTAAATGCACACAAATGGCATTTTGAAGCCAGTATTTCAACATTTAGGACTTTATACTCACAGGACACTACTGGTTATGTGAATTTCACCTCCAGGTGTTTGTAGTTAAACTGCAGCAACCAGTCAGCATCCTGAACTAGATACAGATTCACTTTAACTGACTGACTTAACTGGAGCCAAGAGTGACAAATGGGACTTTAGTATTTCACTTGAAGAGGGAAGAAATACAAATGACTGATTAATTGTGTGAAAGAAAACCCCACCAACCACAGCACTGACACATTAAGGCCAAACAAGTTGTATTGAGTAAAAAATAATTGTAGTAGTAGATTAGAAAAAACGGTGTAAACTATAAATGGTTTTAATGAGTCTAATAAAACAAAGGGTAAAGAAGTTTAAACCATGGATGAGTAACTGTAGGGGCCTACCCGGGAAAGGCCCAGGGGCCCAAAATGTCAGGGACCCCGCTTGCCTTCACTTGTAAATGTCCCTCAAATAACATATACCGAGCAAGAAGAGGCTCAAAACAATGACAAAGAAATAATGAAAGAGACATATTACACCTACACAGAGATGCAAAGGAACAATTAAAGTTTTTTTTTACACTGCCTGTTTGAGGCGGGAATATTGCTCTGTTAGTCCACCTTGCCGTTTTGTATAAAAGGTTTGATCCCAGATTAGGGGACAGGAGTTGTCAGTAACAGAGATAATAACAACGCAGAATTAAGGGTCTGTGTAAGATAAAGGCCTGGCAGGACGGACCATTGGCAGAACTGACCTGACATTAAATTACATGTTATTTGTGCAGCCCCACTAGCAAGGAAATTTAAAAAGTAGCTTCCAGTGGTTAGTGGCTAACTTAAAAAAAAGAACAGCCACAGAAAATGTCCACATATTTGGGAAACGTTAAGAAAGGGCTGCCATTGCATATGTTATGTCACACAAGAGGCAGACACTGTTGTGTTAAATGTCATGGCTCTTTTGCTTTCGCGATGCTGGCATGCCATCTAAAATCACGTTGCTGTTGTTGGGTTCTGTGTAAAAATGCAAAGCAGGCATAAAGAAGGGACTTGGTAGCAGTCCTCTAGCATGATCTAAAATGGGCTTAAGAGACACAAATGCCACAAAAATTTCAACAAAGAGATACTACAATACAAAAAAATGCACAACAACTATCAAAAAGATGCAAAAAAACAACAGAAAAAAAGGCAACACCACCACAGATTCTGTGTGTCTTGCTCCTCAGACAGGACTCAGTTCTTTCATTTCAAACCATGAAAACAGCTGCAGTTCAGTGAGATTAGAATTGCTTGGTTTATCACGACCAAGATGTGTACAGGAATTTGTTTTACCAAACTGGCACCAGTAAGATTGAAGCAGAATAGTTCACGCTTACAAATAATACAACAGTTGCAGACAGTGGTGTAGTCTCTTTTGTGGCCCTGGAGAAGATTTTTAAAGTCTAAAAAAATCAACCATGATGATGTCATGGTGATGTTGTCAGGGTTACACCAGCTTGGTCCCGCAGGCTACAATTTTTTTTTAACAGCAGTCTTTATTACAAATCAAAGGTGTTGAGTTTTAAGGATTTGTGCCTTTGTTGGGCATAGGGAGTCTAACAAAAGATGCTGTCGAGTTGCATTTTGGGGAATCTAGGATCAAGTCGAGGCCAATTTTATCTGGGCCTCAGCTGCTTTGATTTTGACTTTTCTTTTTAAATGTATCTATTGCATTGGAAATAACTCATCCTATCCATTATATCTGACGTGGATGACAATTACTAGAGATTTTTAATAAAAGGATAAAATCAACATCCTCCTGCATCTCGAGCTGAGATGCCTGTTTCTGGATCTCTGGATGAACTGCCAGTGACATCAGTGACAAGTAGTTAAGAGCAGTGGGGATCTTGAGCAGGTGCGATCACAGTGAAAACTAAAAACTGGAGAAAAAAAGAGAATAATTAAAAGGAGAAAAAAAAGGAAATAACATTTTCAAGTGATAAAGGTAAGCAACAGGCCCAAGTAGGAAGTGGAGAAGAGGATTAGGCACATGAAATGTGTTATGATGTGAGAAAACAGGGGCTCTGGTTGATTAACTTCTCAGGCTGAATTAACAAGCTGCGTTCGCAGACAATCGCACGCTCCCACAGTGATGCTTAATAGCTGATCTGTGAACGGTTGTTTTCTCATGTGCCGTTTCTATGTTCCACTGTTTGCTGCTTGACTAAGATGACGCAGCCATGAGGGGTAGGTAGACACATCGCTCTGCTTCCGACAAACTGCCGCTTAACCCTTTGAAACCTGGATTGACATCAGATTCCTGTGCTGTATTCAGATGCCTTCAACAAGCATTTGAACCCCTGCGAGCTGAGCAGATTGGTTTGATTTGAAAGCATGGGGGAAAAGGAAATCAGCAATTTTTGCAAGAAATGTCCTGTAAAGTGAAAGAAATTTGTAAAAGGTGAAAAAAGAGAGAGGGAGAGAAAATTATCAGAAAACTGGGGGAAATAACCAGAAAACTGTAGTTCTAATTGTCATACTTATTTAAAATTATATGTTACAGATTTCTTTAAATTATTATTATTTTTTTCCATGTTACCAGGTAATTTCCTTTTGTCTTTGTTTTATCCCTTTATCCTTTATATTTTTGCTATTTGTCAGGTAATTTTCTTGTAACTTTTTACTTATTTCTTACTATTTTTTGGGTCATTTCTTGTTAAGTTGCTCATTTGCACAGATTTCAAAGGATTAAATGGCAGCACTTGAGCGCTCCATCCTGACTGCAGATGAAGTCATGTTGATGCTCTGAAGTTCTTAAAATTCAGCTAACAGCTACCTCTCAGCGGACTTTATATAGTTGTGACAGACATCTTTAAAAACACACTGAGAAATAGTGGAACTGGAAGAGGCCACACACTGTCAAAGTCAAAGGAAGTTCAAGGGGTTTTATGAGATTTGGTTGTTGATGTAAACATGCCATAGCAATGTATTCAGTATCTTTTAGTGTGAAAAAATGGACCCTCTTTGTTGTCAGGGGTATGCAATTTATAGTTAACAACAATCTTCACTACAAAGCGGATATATTGGTTGACCCCACTACAGAAGGGAGGACACCACTGAGGGTTTTTTCTTCTTTGACACTTTCTTCCATCTCAGCATCCTATTTTCCAGAGAACATGTCGTAGCTCTTCAGTCAGACTAATTATTTGAGTTTCAAAAGTAGCACCTGCGCATATTAAGCAAATGCTTCTGCAACAATGTCATCATGTCCAGCTATCACAACAGTGAAAAACAAAGGACAGACCCTTTAAATTTGAAACAAACAGGCCTTTGCGTTGCAGGCAAACTTGGGAAAATCCTGTCTGTGTTATTCTTTATACACACACACGCACGCACGCGCACACACACACACACACACACACACACACACACACATTCATCCATGTCCCAAGGGGCCAAAAACACTTCTATGTTCACTTCAAGCAGACCTTGCCTGTCTATTTGCAATTCTCTCCTTCCCACTTCAAAGAACCATATCAGTGAAATGTTACTGTTGCCTTGGAAGAGTTTGTTGGCTGCAATTATAAGTGAATTTTTTTTTTTGTACTTTGAAATTCATGTTGTCATCAAAGGCTGAAGCTTTTTGAAAAGTGTAACAAAATGGGTAACAAGTGGCTTCTTTTCATTCACTCATCTGTAGGCTGTAGAACTTACAATAGCGATCAGTGTTTATTGTACAGTTTGGTCCACCTGCTCGTTCTGATTTTGAGTCTTCCATTATTTATATTAGGTGTGTTCTGGGGCATAGAACAGCACAGTATAATGTTGTCAGTGTTATATAGGGAGCTTTCAATACCTGTTTTCAATATTTATGCTGAACCCTTTTAAGATCATCATGGAAGGATTTTCTATTTCGTACCACAAGTTATATTATCATAATGTAAGAAGGCAGGTACATGAGCAGAGACTGTACTGAAAACTCACTGGTGCATTCAAGGACACTCCAACTCTTTCCATTTAGCTGACGCTGCGTTTTCGGTGCAAGAAACAAGCAGATTTGCATTATCTTTTCGAAATCTTTGTTTATTGTTTGTCCTCTGGATTTGATTTTTCTGACATCGCTGTTCATGAATGCAATTCTTTTTGACAGCCCACATTAAAATTCCAGATGCACCACTAATTCAAAAACGAGAGACTTTTGGGGGAAAAGCTCCTGCTTGAACTGCATTAGTATGTAGGGATAATAACGTAAAGGCACTTAACTGTCATAGACTACTCTTCCATACCAAGCTTCAACTTTCTCCAAGTTGATTTTTAATGTGCTGGTAGCAAATTGGTGTAAAATCAAGAGATTGCAAACACAGTAAGGTGCAGACAAGTGCAAGTGCATCAAAATTAAAACACTCACCGCTTTATTCACCTCACCAGCATGAATAATGCTGTACAGCATTAGTCATGTGATTTAGACCATAGATACAAACGTTATTCTTATTTACTTGTAATGGATGCATACATATTAATGAGAAATGTAGATCATAAACAGAGCCATATTATTACTACCATCTTTTCAGAATATTCCTCAGCAAATACAATCTCTTTGTAACTCATTAATATCTAACAGTTGTTGTGTGTTGTGTGTTGTTTAGATCCAACATTCGTCCTGAGAACGCAACTAACAACTTCCATGAGTTTAATATGCACACCTTTGAAAGGATCACCTCCTGCAACTCTTGCCACATGCTGCTAAGGTAAGAGGCTCATTATTATTCATAAACACACACACACGCACGCACAGTGGAGGCAACACAAAATCCTCTTCAAGGCTATCGTCAAACATAAAGACTGAGGACGAGACGTGAACCCTTTTCCCCTCAAACAACTGTCAGGACTCCTTTGAAAGACCTCCACTCTTCCTATTCCTCTCCAGTGTACCCTAACAATCTATTCGTCACTTTCCTTTTACTCCTCTCTTCTTCTGCACATGTGCCTTAGTTACACAAAGTTTCTTTTGAATTTGCTGAATGGTATCGGCACCCCAGAGGACTGCGACTCGTGGTCTTTCTTACAGCGGGGACGACTGAGTGGTTTCACCTACCGAGGATGGTAAAGAAAAATGTCTGTCACACTTGAGCACTTCTTCAAGGCGATGGTTGGGGAAAGGGGGACAAGATAATTGCACTGTGAATATACAGAGCCCGGCACTGAATTCACTGACATTTTCAGAGGATAAGATATGAGAGAAAACAAGAATAATGCCAGAAGGAAATATCTGAAGTGCAGTGTATAATTATTTTCCACAAATCACTATTTTCTTGATTTTTCATAAATTTTTCTTTCAATAATAATGGTCGTATGGACTATTTCATTACATCTATTGTGCTGGAGCTCTTTGTGTGTGGTGCTTGTAGAGGAACACTGAATTAATTTTAAAAGGCACAAAAGAAATTCCACCTCCTATCTAACAGGCTCCAGATATCAGACAACTTCATATATCGGGAATCTAATGAGTCAAGTGTTATTCTGTGATTTTGATGTACGACATTATGTTATAAAACCTGCTGCAAGATTCTTACATCAAGTCTGCTGCACTGGTAGTTGGAGGTCTTATTATGTTTTATGATAACATACAAGTGCACATGCCTTGTTGAGGTGTTAGATTATTAACCAGGAAACATGATGCACACAGTAACGTGTCTTTTAGACATTTTAATTTGAAAGAAAAATCTAAGGCTAAACTCACTCAGTGATTTTGTAAGAGTTGCAAAGGTTTCACATCCTAATGGTTTAAATTCAATGCTCTGACTTCTTCCCCCAAAGCAACACCCACCCCGTAGTTCTGAACTGTGCACAAAATAACAGTGTACCTACTGCACGTGAACTCCATGATAGTTTTTCTCAAAGAGGTTAAACAGACAATTAGCTGGAGAGCAGAGCAAAGCAGCCTTTACTTTCATGTCATTTTAATTAGGGCCTCTGAGATGGTTATGTAAATGAAAACTCCACGCCGCTGCTGCTTCAGTCCCTGCGTGTGTGTGCACTTCATTTACACCAAGAATTTAGAGTCTCTTCTTTTCAGTATTTATCTGATATGAGCTGATTAAGTTTTTTTGGTTGTGGAATAGTTTAAAGGTATGATATGTGCTCTGCTTTGACGTTTCGCCTGGCTATATTTGCATTTACTTTTTTTTTAAGCTGTGTCTGTTGGACCCCTGCTAACTATGTTCTGGCACCAGGTCACTACATTTTTATTTGGGCTGTAAACTCAGAATTATGTTAACAATGTGAGTGCATTCTAAGAGTGTATTTTTGAATTGAAACTCTTGTGTTTTACTAAGTCGTTACTGCAGCTGCCCTTACATGTACTATGCACGCAAACGGGACCACTACTTCTTCATAACACTGCCTCCTGAACTTTGACCTTCTTTCTTACAGATTAATTTAAAAAAAAACTGCAAAACACTTCTTTGCAGTGTTTGAATAGTACATTTTTTGACTGCAACCTTCATCCAAACTTAAGTTTTTTTTGCTCATCTATGCATTGATACACTGCTACCTCCATGTAATACTATTAAATAATCCATGTGGTGACTCTTCCTGTTGCTGTGTCTGCAGGGGAATCTTTAACCAGGGCTACCTGTGCTCCAAGTGTGGTTTAGGTGCCCATAAAGAATGCCTGGGCCGCTTTGGCAGCTGTGGAAAAACAGGTAACACACTACTGCTTCACACACGCAAATAAAACCTCTCACAATCTTACACAACCCCATATGAGTCACATCAGGTCTGCAATAAATCTGCAGTTAACAACTTGTCACTGAAAACAATGATTCCAAGGGAAACATCAAATGTAAAGAACACAACTGCACTTTTACACTGTAGCAGTGTGAACATAATGACAGACGACGCACATAAAACCTGATGTGCGAGTGTCTCATGTGACTAATTATGGGTAAGATGTGTTGCATTGTGACTTAAAACCGAAGCTATGCAGTGACATTCTGGAGAGGATTGCAGCAAGTTGAAATGTGGGAATTAGGGGCTTTTCTTTAAGTAAATAAGAACTTAAAGTGCCCCTATTTCTACAAACCAAGGTCATGCAAGTATTCGATCAGTATTGCAGATCTTCATTCCAAGCTCCCCTGCTTCCCTGGGTGGTTTTGACACTTCAGAGCACCTTAAAGGCAATGTCACAGTGTATCATCGCACCGCTCCCTAAAGCTTAATAGTAGTTTTACTGAGGAGTTTTATGAAACTCCTGACTTTTTTATTATGCCCCTGTTGTGTATCTGTCACTCAGCTCCCTATGCAGGAGCACTGACAGCTCTGAAAGAAATGGTGGGAAAACTTCAGACATGTGGAATGAAAAGAAGGCCTTCAGAAACCAGCTTAGCATGTCCTCTGTGTGTGTGTGTGTGTGTGTGTGTGTGTGTGTGTGTGTGTGTGTGAGTGAGCGAGCAAGAGAGAGGGAGCGTGAAGAGGTGAAAAAACTACAACTTTTCTGTTTGTTTGTGGAACTTCTTTCAGGTCTTGAAAGTGCACGCTCGTGTTCTCACGGCAATAGAACTCTGCACAAACCAAGCAAGCAAGCGTGCAAGTTTTACTGTTAACAGTGCTTGTCACAATGGCGTGTGTTTGTCTGTATTCCCCGTGGCAAGCTGCCAGCTCCTGTTGGACCTGGCATCTGTCATGGCGCTAGCAGGTTGCAGAGGCATGCCAGGGCCCACCTGGGTCTGTGTGTACCTGAGTAGATTTGGGCGACACCTGCGGCAGGAGAGCGGGTGAGGACTGGGATGTCGGTTTGAATTCCCCCTCTCATTACTCCACACTGCATCCACCCTCTTGCTGGTGCAGGAAAATGTGCAGGGGGTGAGGACTGATACTGTAGTGACATACTTAGTAAGTAGTAGTACTAGAAGTAGGAAACACCTTGAAGTAGAAGTACAGAAATAAGCTGTGGTGTGGAATTAAAAACATGTAGAACATTTAACAAGTTGAAACAAGTATTTAAAACATACTGAAGAGATATGAGATGGTAGAACAGAGGGGAACAGGCACAGCAAGACTTTGTTTTTTAATGCATGTTTGTAGTGTGTGTGTGTGTGTGTTTATTTGGACTGATCTGTTCTTGGTTTGTCTCAATTCTTGGTTGATTTAAGGGAATGTTGATGGTTTGGGGGGGGGGTTGTCAGATTAAGTAATCACTTCTGCCCACTCCTTTTCAGACATGAAATACTTAAATTATACACTGACTATGTCAGTATATGTCTGGTGTTGTTTTATTTACTTATACTTTAAATGTTCCCCTTTTTGAAATCAAGATCTAAACAAACATAAAACAGACAAAAGCTACCCAGTTAGAATAATGGGGGGATTTTAATTTCTTTTTTGCACCACTTTTCTGCTTACCACTACTTTTCTAATGTTCAGAAAGCCACCACAAAGTCTGCAAATACAAATATTGCCAAAACACAAGCAGGGCTGCACAAACACAATCACAGCACCACAGTATAGGGCTATATACGTGTGTGTTTGTGTGTGTCAGAGATAAGCTATTGTTTACCTGAATTTGTCTCTGTTATCAGCTGCTTCGCCAGGTGTTTGCGCAACAGGTCAAAGTTCACTTAAGAAACAACAGGCCTGCTGAGAGAAGTGTGTGTGTGTGTGTGTGTGTGTGTGTTTGTGTATAGGCAGTGCATGGTACATATTTGTGGCTTTCTGCCAGCAAGCGCGTGTCTGTGTGTGTGTGTGTGTGTGTTTATGCAATCGCTCTGTTTGTACAGGTACAGGAGTACTTGTGTGTGCGTGCAAAGGTGTGTGTTTGTGTGTGTCTAGGGGGTGTAACCCGTCCCTCAGGGAGCCAATGAAAGAAACTGGTGGAGCAAAAACCTCAGGTCTGCCCCCCCTCCCTCTCTCTCCAACCCCCTGCCTCGTTACCTCCTCTATCCCGGCTGTCAGGTAGTGGCAGCGCAGCAAAACAAAGCGAACCGCGGTCAGATGCGAGCGTCCGCCTTCTCCACTAATGAGGGAGTGTTGCCTTGTACCGATGAGTGTGTGCAAGTGTTTGCGTGCACCCGCTAACCCGTCATTCACTATGCCTGTTCTCAAACTTCTTTCAGATCCCGGCTCCGTCAGAACTCAGGTGAGCTGCTGCTGCTGTGCGTGTGTGTGTGTGCGTCCGTGTTGATGTGTATACTCTCTGTCTGTGTGTGCCATTCGCCTTCTCTCCAAAGCTTTGCTGCACTTTGAAGACTGCTCTCTCCTGCAGCTATTTGCCAAGGAGACTCCAATTGACTTTACTTGCTGCAGCTTTCCTGACGCCAGAAACGAGAATGTTTTTTTTTGCAGATTTAAGCCCGAGTTGTGTCTGCTGCTTCTGTGTACTTCATTGCTACAGTGCTCAAAAGTTAAACCAAGCAGGACATTAGACTGGGCTTACAGCAGTTATGTCAATAACTGTGGCTTAAACTGCACTGTGCAGGTAGGAATACAGCACAGTCATCAGCAAAAACATGAACGTGGGGTTAATTTGAAAACAGCTCCCACTGCTCCGGGTATATTTCTCTGGTGCTGTATGACTAATGAGAGGTGTTCTCTGTGCAGAAAAAAAGTGCTAAGCACATTCGAAATGCATGATCCAAACTTTTAAAACTTTGACAAAATGCTCCTATGCAGTGTACACAAAAAGTATGCATGAATACAGTGTGTTGTCTTGTTGTGGTACAAATAATATTAGGTTTATTTTGGGTGAAAACACTGTACATCATCATCTGCAAAAAATATCTGTATTTGCCCATAAAAATCACACTGGTGTTAGTGCTCTCTGCACCTTTGATATATTTCTGCTGCAGCGGGACACACAGTAGTTTGCCTGTGGTACCAGTGCATGCGATATGGGTTTTAATATGTTATGTCCATGCCAGGCTCACTGCATGTGGCCTGTATAGGGGAGATAGCAGGCTGGGGTAAAATATTAATTCTGCATGTGCAGCAGTGGAGAGGTATATTCATAGCATTAGGGCTGTGTATCCAACATATTCACCTCACTTAGTGGAGCTAATAATTGATTCAGTAGGTTACAAGGAAGTAGATGTTGATGTAGGTTGCACTGACTTTGGATGACTAGAGATGTTTAAGATATTCACTTATACTGGGGCAGTGAATTATGCATTAGTGATGGAGAAAGTGATCAATGAACTTGTCATTAATGGGAAAAAAGTTCGAAACATTTGCGTCTAAATGTGCGTGTGTTTGTTCATGAACATGCCTGCATGTGTCTGTTTCAGTGTGTAACTCTGTGTGTGTGTTTTTTCAGCGCAAAGATCGAGATCCAGGTGAGAAATTCAGAGCACAGTACCACACCAGACATCCTTCACATGGCACACAGCTTTTTTCCCGACACTTTTGTTTATTTTTTTCTCACTGGCAATTTTTATGTGCAGAGAAACCTCTGTTCCTAAGACAAATTACCAGAATTTGGAATGTAATGCCACTTTTGAGATACACTAATATTGTAAAGCTACACGCTGCAAGTATTACCTGATGTCAGCTTTGAAAGCATCACTTTTTCCCTGGAAAACATAAAGACTAGCCAGTAAATTTTTTATGTCTAACATATTTTCTAGATGATTCTCACCTAACCCAACTATCTAAATGGCTTAACTTTAAGATAAACACCTATTTTTATCACTGATTAATTATACCTCTGATTAATTGTTGAATCTATATAATACAAAAGGTCCTCAAAAATCCAAAAAGCCACAGGTGACATCTTCACATTGCTTTCTTCTATCTGAATAACAGGACAAAACAAAACTGTATTTGATTTTTAATGACATTAAACAGAAAAGGCACTCTGTTTCCTGCTTCCTCGAGGAGTTTATTAATAGACATTCTGTTCAGCATTTAACATTTGTTTACAGCTTTTTCATTATAATTACAGTAGGATCTCTAATCCCTCTTTTGTAATGGTGGTACTGTAAATGACGTGTTATCGTTAAATGTGCATTACACACATTCAATTATATAATTTTTTCTTCTGGTTTCAACCCCTCCTGCACACACACGACATGAACAAGATAAACCAGGAAAAAGTCCCTCTCTCACGTTGATAGTCAAGACTGGCAAAAGCTTTGCATGAGTTCCTCCTGGCATGCCATCATAGTTGTTTTCCCTGGTATGAGAGGTAATCTGGCTCAGTGACAGAGGAAGGTGTACCTGGTAGTTTTTAACTGATTTTATCATTGTAGCTGGGACTCGGTACATGAACCTTTAAAGCATGCACAAAACTATATCTCACATCCAGATTGATTTAACTTGATCACATTTACACCTGGTGTTAATGTGTCTTCAACAGCTGCATTGAGACTCAGATTCAGATCCAATTGCGCTATCCAGCTCAACCAAACTGTTGTAGATTGTAACTAACTGCTATGACAATATGGCAATAAAATGTACAGTTTTTTTAAATCTTGAAGCTTTTTGGGGGCAATATTAAACCGTAAACCACAAATTCTGTATGGCCTCTCGGGGATAATGGCCTAAATGAAATGCTAATATACTTTTGAAATAATTTACACTACTGACACTGTAAAATAACAGTAGGAGGCTGGCAAAAAAAAATTTCACGGGAAAATGTGTTACAGTGCAGCCGTTACCTACCAATTGTGTCGCCATAGCATCATAAGTGGCTCAATCATGATATGAATTACCAGGTTTTGCTTGTATATTTTAATCAGACCAAATGAAAGCAGACACTCATCTTGACTTCATCCACAAGTATCTTTAATATGCAAAAGCTTTCTTGTTGCTTTATTGCTAGCAGTTTAGCTGGCTAACTGGCTAACTGCTGCTACCTCACTGGTTTTGAACTGTCGAATTTCTGCCCATGTAGTTGTTGTTTGTGGACTGAATACGCAATTGTATTTGTGATCAGTTGGTCACATGCATCCCTGAGCACCGAAGGTTTTGGTGATTGGATCACAATCTGTCCTCAGTGTGTTTCGGGCACATTTACACCCGTACTTTCATGTGCTCAAGCAGTGCCCGATTCCAATCAGATCACCCAAAATACATTTTAATGCAAGGTATTCAGGTATTCTATGACTACACATATAAACAGTTTAAGTCGGATAAAATCAAAATCAGAGTGCATTAAATAGCATGTTACTGGCTGCGTACAGTAAATGCAGTAAAGCCGTTGTCTTTCTGCCTCTGTCCTTCTGTGGCTTTCTGTCTCTCAATCTTTCTCCAATTGAATATGAATAACATGCAGCATCCTTTGTACTGTGTGTGTGTGTGAGCGTGTGTGTGCTTACACCACACTGAGGGCCTTTAATCTCTCATAAACCTGGCTTCAACACTCATTTTTCCACCCCTCCATCCATTATGCTGCAGAAAATCATTTCTGACTGAAGACGCATTAAAATCAATAGGCATTTGATTGCCCCAGCCTTCGGCTTTTCATAATATTTCGACGCTGCTCCCTTTGTCTGTTTTCAAAGGTGCACTAACACTTGGCTTGTCCTTGTGTGGATAGGAATGCAATTCATGCCCCCGAGACTCAATTCTCCATGGCCCTGTGTCTTTAGAAGTCCTATTCAGGCGAGCTAGCACATGTCAGGCTGCCAGCCTCGCTGCTACAGCACTGGAACAGACCCTGAAAGAGAAGCAAGCCAGATATAGATGTATTAGCTTTCAATACAATGTTGTTGACATTTCTATTATTTGCCTTAAGCTTTGCCCTTTTCTTTATGCTCTCACTTGAATTTCTCTTCCTCTTATTGTATTTCTGCGCAACGCTATCGCCGCACAATGCAGAGAGAGATATGCACATTTCATTTGGCACATGAGATATGAACTTGGGATCTGTTTGGCATGGGTGGGTGTTTTAATTCAATTTCAGTGATTTCTCGGGGAATAATGGATCAAAGCGGGCCATTGTGCAAAATCAAATAGCGCTGACTGAGGTCATTCCAACAAACAAATTCGGCCTGATTAAAATGCCCTTCTTTAAGTGCCAGTGCAAACACTTACTGCTTTGTAATATATTACCTGTGGTGTAGTGTGCTTCAATTACTGTTTGTGCTGGTATTATAGCAGGTAAAGAAAAGACATGCATATAATGAACTTGAATGCCTACCAGCAATGCCTTAATTAAAAAAAAAAAGACAATATATGAATGAAATTAAAATGAGTATTTTATCAAATCAAACTTTATGAGTATTTTATTAACATTTCTGTTTACATACAGTTGTGTGTACTCAGATAAAGTCACCCTAGCATGTCAGTTATCATGTCAGAACATGGAAAAATGAAGCCACTGAATCTGCTTGTGCCAGTTTGCTTCTTTGCATCAAAATAATTTTCAAAGTTTTCCACTCCTGGCAAACTTGTTCAACCGTGAAAACACAGTCCCCCTCATTCATTTCATTAACCAGCTTTTTGAAAAGATTGCCTTCGAGATATTGACACATAACCATGAACTTGTTAATATCGAACTTGCCTGAAAATGTGGGTTTTTCTTTTGGGCTTGCATTTCTACCACAGCCTTTCAAACAGTTCGCAAGTTAGTTTATGTACAATGTATCCATGACAACACACAGAGAAAATGCTTTATTTGGAAAAAGGCCTAATTTGCAATATCCAAGTGGAATATGCTGTTTACATGGCTTTCTTTAAACTCAGAATGTTGTAATGTTTGCAATAGTAGTGGAATATTAGCCTGCAAGTGAGCATAATGACTGTAGCCAAGAAAAAGGAGGAAAACGGTGACAGAAACTCCAAAGACAATACCATTACCTTGCATAGTATTTGGAAAAACTTTTCCTTTATATTTGTATTATAAAAGGTGATTCAGACCAGTTTTCAAACACAAAATTGTCCTTATAAATTTCCCCAGGAGGCCAGAATACATCGTGCAGCAGTCAACAGCGTCCACTCTCAAACTCACTCCTGCTTATCGTTTTATATCTCTGAGCCTGATAACCAGCCATGCACCACACTGCACCCTTGCTTATCTGTAATATGATAATGGGTCCAAATGATTTACAAGGGCAGTACAGTGGTTGACAAGGGGTATGTTTGAGTATGCGTGTGTACACATTTATACTCCTTCTCATGACCACCTATAACAGGGCCATGAATAGTTTAGTAGGGCAAAGATGCACTTTAAGAATGACAAACATGCCCTTTTAGGCCGGAGGTCACTGCTCTCGCATGCATATACGCACACAGACAGGCTCATATGCTGGGCATTCAGTGGCGTAGGTTTTATTTCAACATTGATGGTTACGAAACGTTGGGATTAAATATAAAGTATTGTATCATTAAAGGAAAATGTTTTTTTTTCGTGTGGTTTAGATTTGTTAGACAATGTTTTAGGTCCAGTGAACACTGACGAGGGAGATTTGTTTGAAGCCCCTCTGCACAAAGTATGCAGGAGCTAACTGTATCCCTCTCACAGGTCTGCCCAAGATGCTGGTAATCAGGAACTACTTTGGCGTGCCGAGCCCAACGTCTGGTCCAGCACTCAGCATCCAGACGGGTGACATCATCGAATTAATCTGCGCCGACCTACACAGCCCCTGGTGGCAGGTGAGAGGTTGCACTCCCTTAATCACATGTTTCACAACACTAAAAAATAGATGTATTGTATTTAAATCTCTCATTTCCTCCACTGTCGGACCTTTTAACCCTCAGAGTGACCTCATATTCTGTAAGAGGGTTTGAATGATGTATCAGTCAGTCAGTTCTGCATTTTTTATTATAAGTCAGCATGCTCCATTTTTTATTAAATGGATTTTGCACTAATGTTCTGTGTGTCAACTTCTGCATCAGTTAAAGATATGTTTAATGACACACATTATCTCTGGGTCATTCTTATGTTGCAGCAACATTTTTGCCTCCTGCTCTGAAAAAAGCAAAGATTTGTGGTGGTACTGATCCCAGAAAACCAGTAATCAAAATCACTATATAAAGCTTGAGGGCATTAGGTGATCATTGAGCAAGCAAGAACTCTTGCACAAAAACACCAAGAGCTGCCATGATGCAGGTGACCAAGTGGAAAGGTGTTCTTTTATATTCCCTCCACTCCAAACACCCTCAAACAGAAGAGCAAAAAAAAACCCCTCAAAATGGCCTAGAGACCAGAGTTTCTGTCTGCTAAAATCTGCTAACATGAAGGATCAGAATGTCCTGAGTGTGCATTTCCTCACCTCTCTTAAGCCCTCAGAAAGGGCGTCGTCACGCTCTGAATGGCCCAGAGGGGAAAAGCACCAAGCTGCTCTTAGTTCTCACTGATGAGTCACTTCCAACACCCTGTGCAACAGGTGATCTGAATAACCCTCTAATCAATTCATGGGGAACTGTGACATACATCTAAAGTGAATTAGGAAAAGGGAAATAATAGCAAGTACAAAAAATAGGTTTTTACATTATTTTGATCATAGAAACGTTCTTAATAATTTGCCTTAACAGAGTGGTACTTGAAGAGTGTGACAAACTCATTAAAAACATAATAGATAATAAAAAAAATGAAATTAGTAAATTAAATTAAAAAATATAATTAAATTAGTAAAAATGTATGCTCACTTTACTCCTTCCTTTTTTGGAAGGCAAGAAACTACTAAGTAAGGGAGTGTAAAATGACCTCAGGGGCACAAAATTTTGAAAATGGCAAAAAAAAGAACAAAAACAACAAAACAATCATTTCTCCTAATATATATATATATATATATATATATATATATATATATATATATATATAATATATATATATATATGTATGTATATATATATGTGTAATATATATATATATATATATATATATATATATATATATAAATCACATGTTTTTTTTTTAATTTAATGGCTTTGTACTGGGGACATAGTAAAATAGTAAATTTGAGCAAAAAAAGTTCAATAAAATAAAAAATAAAAATCTCAGCGTATATACAATGTAAAATATTGTGTGTTTTTTGTGATAAAGGAGATTTTAATCAGTTTAAACCCACTTGTTATTTTTTTAAACACATTTTAAAGAAAATATGAGGAAAGTATTTATGGGGAAAGAAATGCTGCATAACCCATCTGTGACTTGTCCCAGTCAAAGTAGAATTCCAGTTGTATACTTGGCTAAATGTAGCAAGTAGCTAAATGTAATTTGGACTATTCTTGCTAATGAGCTGCAAGTGAAAGTCAAATTCTCAGTAACATGTGTACGCCTACAGACAATTATACACACATCAGCCACACCTCTTATAAGGGAGCAGAACTCCCACACTCTGGAAACGTTTGTTAGTTTTATGCAAGCAATTACTTTGATGTGGCAACAGGTGTGATTCAAACCTCACTGGAGGAGGAAAGATAAGCCTTTTTTTTTTTTTTTCAAAATTTGATGCATTGTAGTGCAGAAGTCACTTACTGTGTGTGTGTGTGTGTGTGTGTGTGTGTGTGTGTGTGTGTATGTGTTTCTGAGGCTGAAATCAAAGTCATCATCATAATTTTAATGGGATTTTGCCTGAGGCCTGAAAAGGGCATTGTATTGACATGAACTGCTGTATGATTGTATTATAATCAGACATGTAGTGAGGAAACCAACAAATCTACTTAATACAAAACAGATAAAATAGATAAAGAATTCAATTAACCTTGTGTAAAAGCTTAACTAGAGGCAGCTACAGCCCCACAGTCAACAAACATTCAATATCTATCACCTTTGTAGCCAGCAGACCATAATCATTTTTGTTCTGGGGATGCGTGAAAAAATGGAATCGATCACAGTAATTTCATTTCATTCACCAGCAGCCATCTGTTTACTCTGTCAATGTTACCAGCTATAATCATTATCACACTGTTAGCGAGGATGCAGCAGAAAGCAAAGCTTTTCCACAAGAGCTGATTAAATGTCCTGAGGTGGTAGGGATGTGAAAGGTGACCACCGCAAAACCATCAAAATTGGCTTACGTGGTAGTGTGCTACCTGTGCCTCTCATTCCCAGAGGGCAAAAATAAGGAAGGTCTCAGAGCCCCTAATTAACTCCTAGAATCCCTCAAAACATCACAATCGGTTCTTCTAATAACAGTCAAGAGGTAGCTAAAGTATAGCCTTCTGGTGCTACAGCTGCTGCTGTAGTTATAGTTCTGCAAACTGTACACTAAATATAAACAAAATAATGTATTAAAACTTCAATTTGACTGGCAGCATCCTTTTCGCCAGGTCTTTTGATACATCCAGTTAACAATGAGCTTTGCTGTTTTATAATCAGACATGTAATGATGAAACCCTCAAATCTCACACTAGTACCTAATACAAACAAAACAATAGCTAAAGAAATCAATTAACCCTAATTATTTGCAAAAATGCACTTGTATAAGATCAGAGATAAAAACAAAAAAAAAATTATGTAATGCTTATCCGTCTTTTTATTTTATTTTTAATTTGTATTATTATTATTGTGTAGGAAAAGTGACTATGGACCATGTAAAGTAAAAACAATTCAGCAACAGCGGCATATTTTCTGAGTACAAAGACAAAGATTGCACATATTCTGCAGCTTCCTGTGTATTTGTGCAGTTCATATACATGCTGCAGTTACAGATGCTTTTCTGAGGCTCATTTTCTTTTCAGCTATGAAATCCATGACTGGATTATTGCCCCATATAAATCCAATATTTTGTCAGTGCACAGAAGAAAAAAAACAGCATCATCAACCCCCAGCTTCTGAGTCAGTCAGAAGAAGAAAAAGATAACTACACTACAGACTACAGACTCCCTATTTACACGGACCCAGTGTTGTTAAATCAAGGCACTGAGCTGAAAGAGGGCATCACCATGGGAGGAAAAAGGAACTCGTCCCTCTTTCCTTCCTTCCTGCCAGCCATTATTTTCAACAAATGGTTAACTGGGGCTGTAAATTTACACCGCTCTGTGTTGCAAGCTAATTGTTTCTGAATTATGGAGACACAGCCAGCCAGATGTACATAACGCAATTATCTCTCTGTGGTTTCAGGGCAAAATCCTGACGACGAAAGAAGTTGGCCTTCTTTCCAAGCGACGCTGTGAAGCCTTGCCCATGTGTAAGCAGTATTTCCTTCTAGTCGCTATGTTAGGGCCTGTTGTAGCAGCTCCTGTTTGGCTGCATGACATTTACTGGCAGTCTGGTGATGTGAAGATGGTTTGGGAGACACTTGGCATGACAAGAAAAATATCACATGGTTTTTTATGTTTTACTGTCTAATTTACTTTATTAATAACAAGCAAAGAAGAAAATAATACACATAAGAGGCAAGCATACTTTATGTTGTAGAGACTAAACTGGAAAACCGAGAGAGAAGAATAATAGCGTGTATTGTCTTCACCGACTTAACTGTGTATTAAGTGCTTGTTTGTGTTCTATCCCCCCACTGCTGGATTGTCATGTTTCCATTTGATAAAATGAAATTCACACTATGTCCAGCTGCTTCAGGTATATGAGCTGTCCTGTAGATAAGAAAATGTTATCGTCATGTCTACACTTTTGAGATAAGAAGAGCATTAAGTTGTTTTATAGGGGTTGTAAGCTGTAAAAGCGCCCGTTTTTACAGACGGGCAAAACATCAGCTTGGAGACAGCACTAAGGAACTGGCGTCAAGTACTTTACTGTAGTGTTGTATTTTGTTTGGATGAGTGCAAACTTCATGAAAATAACAACAACAAATGTTGACTTTTGCTCTTTGCTCCAGGTCCCGAAGCCCGTTGATTACTCCTCTCAAGCTTGGTAGGTTCACAAAACATCTGTCTCAGTCTGAATGTATAACATAAAAGAAGTCTGAGGTCAAAACACAGCAAATGCAGATGCACATCTATGTGTGTGGAGGATCGGATCTCACAAACCAGCTACAGGCTTATGATTAGTGTTCATTTATTTCGATTTCACAAACGTATCAAAGCAATTTTTATATTTTTATTTAGTATTTTTACTTAGAAATAAACAAACATACTTACTGTAAATTAAAATATTTACTCAAACTACTACTTTACAATAAAAATAGTTATTGTCATAAAAAAAACTCTCTTTCTCTAAATGAATAATTGAAACCAGTCAAAAAATAAATGTTCCATATCCAACCAAAATAATTTTATACATGTGCCATTATTAAATAGATGACAGATAGTTTTAGTTTTGTAATATCAAAGCAATTACTCTTTGGAAATAAAGCAAATAAAACAGCTACCACGCAAACTGTAGAGGACAGTATATATACTAAATCATATTTTTTTTCATGCATTTCTGTTGTGTTGTAGGTTTGCAGGGCCCATGGAGAGGCTTCAAGCAGAGGCCGAACTCATCAACAGGGTGAACAGCACCTACCTGGTCCGCCATCGCAGCAGAGAGTACACAGAGTACGCCATCAGTATAAAGTAAGTCTGACATGTCGATCACGTCTTTCAAGAGCCTCATAATACAGAAATTGTTGGTTTACCCACCTCTGATTACAACTAGATTCTTGGATTTTATTCATTTAGATGAATGAAAAAGGCTCTTACATAATAATAGACAATTTGCCCTCATCATAGGAGCGTCCCTTAAATGTTATATCTGTATTTAATCCTTTGAAACCTGGAGTGACATCAGTTTCCTTCTGCTGCTTCATACAGCAAATATTTAAATCTTTGTACCCTGAGCAAACTACTGCAGTTTCTTTTTCAAAACATGGGAAAAAGGGGATTGAGCACCATAGTAAAGAAATTGCAAGAAAGTGGAGGATTAAGAAAATTTATTTTTAATGAGCTAGGGAAAGTGTTTTGAGAGAAAAGGAAAAAAAGGCTTAATTCTATCAATAATTATTGTAATTATATATTTAAATTATGCTAAATAATTATTGTAATGCTTGAAGTACTTTTCAAATGTATGTATTTATTTATTTTTATTACTAATTCTCATGTAATCCTCCTGTCTTTTTGCTCAGGTTTCAAAGGGTTAAAAATAACAATAGACATTGTGGCAACAAAAATAAACTTATATATTAAATTTACTTATTACTTTACTTATTAAACTTATTTACCTTTTTATTGACTTGCAATAGCTGCCTGTCTTGGGTTTGGCTATAAACAGTCATCAGATCTTATTGTTTCTCCATAACATGACAGTTTTTCTGTGTTTGTGCAGCTTCTCTGTCTGCTAGATTCATCAGATGCCTTTAGCCAAACTTTGCAGGAAGATGTGCTATGAGATTGTGGTTAACCACAGTGATGTGTGTGAAACTGACCAAACCAGATCCTAATTACGGTGCAGGCTCTCAGTTAAGGCACATGTGGCAGAATTCATTATGGTTTAACCTCAAAACTGACAAATACTATTCACAATTATAATCACACAACCATGTTAATCTTGGTAATGAGAAATTAACATCAGAGCCCTCTTGGTGCTTGTGACAGTACCATTGTTTGTAACTATGCATGAGACAAATGGCGTAGGTGCAAATGCAGGCAGTGAAAATAAGACTTTCTTCCACAAGGAACCGGCACGCTTCTCTCTGAGCAACAGATTCATGTAAATTCATTCAACTTTTTTTTATAGCATTCTTGTTTTCTCAGCAATCGTCCGCTTCAGCGCCTTCAAGTTCCTTTTTAATTGCTTTGTGTGCACACAAATGCGGTGGTCTAAACAGAGCAGGGAACGACTGCAAGTGTGTGCTCAAGGTTATTAAATCTACCCCTGAAAGAGAGAGAAGTAAAGTAGAAAAAGAGAGGCTCTCGATGGAGAAATGACATTTTAGAGCATTACTCACAAATGGAAATATCCATGTCTTCGTTCTCTGTCTCTCAGAGTCAAGCTGGCAAGGTACCTTCCTGGACAGTTCCAAGTTTATATGGCTCCTTAATCTCTAACAAAGCCTTACTTTCTTTAAGTTTGGATATCTCAAAACACAATTCTGAAAGTTTCAATATTTATATATCATATATCATTATGAGTTTACTTTTAACAGCGAGAACTACTTTGAGATTGACAACTTTTACTGGTTATCATGTGTTACATTTCAAATTGTTCTTGTTGTGTTAAAAGAGGTCATAAAAAAACACAAACAATTCAAAGCTTTTACCCTTTTCAGCTTCAGAGCCCTATCAGCCACTCTGTTCGTGCCAACACGAGTATGTGGGTGAGGTAGCAGTTACACACATGCGCACATTTCCTCCTGACCACCCATCATTCACGTGTCACAAACCTCTGGGACCCCATGCATTACAGCGACGGCCGTGCTCTCCACAGGGGCCAGGGGCCGACCACCGATCGATGGCGGTGATCAGAGAGGGAAATTACACTCATAACTTATTCAATGGCCCACAGGTACAACAACGACGTGAAGCACATAAAGATCCTGACCAGGAGGGCTGCTTCTACATCGCTGAGAACAAGAAGTTCAGGAGCATATTAGTGAGTCCTTTTCTGCCTCTTCTTTTTTTTTTTTTTAAAATTCCACCACTGCAATTCATAAATAAATCATCGTGTTCGCTTAATGAAGTGTCAAAACCTGAATTTATTTTAGCAACGTGCACAAAAATAGCTGTGATTAGAGACATGTTTATACTGGCCTCAGGGCGTCAGCATTGTAGATAAGTCCAGTGCATATTGGAAAAGGTTCACCAGATTTCTTTCATACCAGCACTGTATTTTCTGTAGCAAAGACTAACTAATAACATGTTTTTAAGTGTAATATTTAAAAAAAAAAACTGCATTTCGTTAAACATGTAATATAATTGCACTTGATAGAGTCAGAAACTTTAATCAAAAGTTCTGTCCAATGTGGTCAGCTTCATAACATTTTATATATTATGCACCACATGATTTGCTTTGCATACTATTTGAAACTGACAGCGGATTAAAAGCAACAGGTACTCTGCTTCGCTCGGCTCTTCCTTCTTTGACAGAAATGCAGGTGATACAGATGTATATGTCAAAAGAGTTGAAAAATAAAAGCAATCATGGGTCGTTTAACCCCCTTTTAAAACCTGGATTGACATCAGTTTATTTTTGCTGCATACAAAGGCCTTTCACAAGATTTTAAACCCTTTGAAATCTGAGCAAATTGGTTTGATTAAAAAAAAAAATAAATAAATAATAAATAAATGGAGAAAACAGGCAAATTCCAACTTGGCAAGAAATATCCACAAATTGTGAGAAATTAGTCAAAGCTGCCCCCCCCCCCCCCCCCCCCCCCCCCCAAAAAAAAAAAACCAAAACGTGAAAATTCATTTTTACAAAGGAGGTACAATTATTAGAAAATTATTTTTAAATATAGATATTAATATATAACAAAGGAAAAATGTCCAGTAAACAATATTTAGAATTATTATAATTGTGTATTTTTAATTATTTTACAGAACTAAAAGGAATTTTCAATTTCTAACATTTCTATCACATTTTCTTGTTTGTTTTGTTTTTTTGCTTTTTTTTGGGTAATTTTCTTGCAATATTTTCTTTTTGGATAATTTTTTAGCCATGTCTTGTTAAGTTGTCCATTGCCTTTTCCCCGTATTTTTTAAAAAAAGAAAGCAAAGAAATTTGCTCGGTTTTAAAAGGGTTAACAGACTTTCAAGAAAAAATGTGACATTTAGTAAACACAAACGCAAATGACTGCAGTACTTTCTTTACTTATTTTCATGTATATATGTGTTTGTGTGTGTCCAGGAGCTGATTGAGTACTACAAACACCATTCCTTGAGAGAAGGTTTTAGGAGTCTGGACACAACGCTGAAGTTTCCTTACCAGGAACCGGAAAACGCTGCTATGCACCGCCTCAACCGGCCGGGTGGCAACAGTGAGTAGATCTATATAGTTATTAAGAACAGAAAGAATAAACACTTTAATGATGTAATGGTGCAACACATACAGTTTGTAT
Source organism: Plectropomus leopardus (assembly GCF_008729295.1). Lineage (NCBI taxonomy): Eukaryota > Metazoa > Chordata > Actinopteri > Perciformes > Serranidae > Plectropomus > Plectropomus leopardus. Next base: position 17,397,042 of record NC_056483.1, read on the forward strand.
GATATCTTATGAGTTAGTTGCCCAAGAATGACATTATGTACTCAGCATAAAGTTACACACTTTGCATAGTTATATAGGTTTGGTTTAGAAAAAGAAACATTGTGATGTACCTTAAAATAGCTAAAAGTCTAATGATTTTACATAGTAAACCAGGAAAGTTTGGTGTCTATTTGACCCATCCACCACACTAATCTACCTCCTTATAGAGACTTTCGCTCTTGTTTCTATTTCCTTCTTTACTTTTGCATTGGTCATGTGATCCCCGCCTTTCCGATTATATACACAATAACTGGCTCATAAAAACATGGGTTATACCAGTTGAGGTGCGTAACTTTTCATAGGCACACCTTTGAACAGTGCATGAGAACAGCCTGAATAGTAACAACTGTTACAAGAACTGGACAATGTTTTAAATACATGATTTTCTAAAATAGTATTTGCTAATTTGATATTTTTTTCAAACTAAAGTACTACAACTGCAGTGCAGATATTGCAAATTTAATAATTAGTTTCATAGAGATATCTATCCCATACTGTATTTGTAAGCTCATGATACATGGCACATCAGACTCTTATATTTCCTGTTAATAGGACAGCAGTTAAATCAGAAAGTGGGCAGTTGTTTGTTGTTGTTGGGTGCGAATCTTGTATCTCCTTATTTCACTTTTTACATTTATTTCTCATACATTAATTCTATCGGTCCCCCTCTTGAATTCACTTGGCAACATCTTCACAGCTTTAAAGAAACTAGGTAGCTATTTGTTGTTAAAAACAGTCCCGCCTCTCCTGACATTAATTTTTATGATCAAACTGTCAAACGATGGTTGGAGAATCCACTAAGCATGATATTAGATTTCATAAAACTCTCTGGACATTTTACTGAAGATCAAATCAATTTGAGTTTTAGGGGAGAGAAATAATCTGCTCGAGCTTTCGACAAGTTAACCAAAGTCAAGACCATTCATGATCAATTTGCTGGGTATTACAGGAAAGTCACATAATAAAATCATCCATTATAAGTGAATTTCAAATCTTTTTCACTTTTAATTCAATGTTTTTAATTTCACTGAGGTCACATAAACATAATATGAAAGAGTAAACTTGTAACATATATAAGATACCCGTTTACTCAAATATCTAGATTGTTTTTTTTTTACATCATACAGTAAGAACTGTAATATTATCTGGTCATTCATATTTTAGATATATTTAATTTCTATTTTTAGGATATACAGTAACTACTTAAATACTACCTGGTCAGTGTATATATATATATATATATATTATATATATATAAATAATATATATATATATTACATCATACAGTAAGAACTGTGATATTTCATAACTCACTGGTGTAGTTTTGTTTCTACTTTTGTATTTTAATCATAATTATGCTTCAGAAAGTCAAATTAAAGTTGGATTTGAAGTTTGTAACTTGTAGAATTATTAATCTAATTTAATGGTTCATATTACAATATTAGACTCATCATCATTTGATCATTTGTAGACATGTCACAGCCTTGAGTGATTTAAAAAAAAAATCAGTCATATTGAACCTTCAATCATCAATTAATTTAGTAAATGAGTGTGAGTTTCATTTGAGATTCTGAAGCTCAGCAGTGGATTATTGTTGAATGAAATCTGTAGACTGCTGCAAACGTCATTTTACACTTCAGACAGCCCAAAATGTATTTGCAGCAGCGCCTGGAAAAGCTGTCAGAAAACTTTGTTCCTGTGGTTGTTATGGTGTGTTGTCTGGCAGTTGTTGGGGTGAGGATTTGAGCTGTGTGATGTTTCTTTCTGCTCCTTGTTCTGTTATGAACAACACCTTAAGACAAAGCAGCTGTTGTCACCAACACGTTGTGAGGAGCAGAAATGTGCTGGAATGCAACGCATTGATGATCATTTATGCGTGCAGCTGCTGCTGTGTCAGTCATTACCCTTACTAACCTGATTCTCCTCAGCATTCAGGATATGGAGATGTCATCTATCAGGGCTGAATGAGAGCGAACACGACATCCAGGGAGTTGTTTTTCCCATCCGATTAGGAATGTAACAGATGTAGGGTGTGTAACTTTGAACAGAGATTTTAATGAGATGATGTTTGGTTTTGAAGAGAAGCAACAGATGAAACGGATCTTTGTCAAACTCCAACTCGGGAGTAAATACGGACATTCCTGCGACAAAAATTGAGCTTTTCTTGTGTATTTAAGGATGAAAAGATTTTTTTTTAGTAAAGGAGTATAAAGAGTTTATTTTTAGGAAAAGAATTGGCTCATAATGTTAGGTGGGAATAAGTTTCAAAATCCATTAAGAGAGGTTTAACCACCGAAGAAGAAAGTGCTGTTCGCCCAGTAAAACATCTATGATCACCCCACACAAGCTGAATGTTTCAAGCAGCGCCAGAAGAAAAGGTATTAAACACTGTGTGAGCCAGGCAAAGCAACATTGCCCATCAGTTGGCTAATGGAAAATGTATGACTTATCGCAATCAGTGGCAAAATGAGATTTCATTTGAACCTTGTATGCCACTGCGTGCAATGGAAAAAAGAGAAAAAAAAGTCCCGATTTGCTGACGATCACGTTCCAAGCGGGAGAAATGTGAACAGATTGTACGGAGCGGTTTTCTTGTTCTAGAGGAGGCCTGTTGTTCAAACTCCACTTCAGAACACAAGTCGAGACAGCTTCAATCCAAATTAGTTTTGCTCTGCTGTGGTCTTCTATCTTGTAGGCAGCCTCCTCCCGGTGTGCAGACTTCATTTACTCTCTTTCACTTCTAAATGACTCTTTGTTTTGATTTCCATCCTCCTCGAGCACTGCTGGAAGACTGCTAATTAATGTTTATGCTTTGTTTTATATTTTTTGGACAGCTTTGCAGAAGGCAAAACTGATTGATTGATAGTTTTTTTTTTACCAATACACTAACTACAACAGCAACAACACCAGTGTTAACCCAGAGTATCAATTAATATGTGTCCATGGAACAATCTGAGCTGACAGCGTGTGGGGGGACTGTGCGCTGCTGATTGGATTTTAGCTCATCTTCAGACTCTTGTGAAATGATACGTTTGTGTGTGTATGTGTGTACTCTCCTCTATTAGTCAACCAGCCCATATTGTGTATTCCAGTGTGTTCCACAAATCAGATTTTGCAAAAATGAAGCATGTAAAATGCAGCTGGTGTTTTGGTGGCTGTTTGAAGTGGAGGGCGATCCCTCTTCATATTGCTCGTACCTAGACACCATTAGGGGTTGCTGAGCTGTCTCTCAGTGTGCTGATTAGTATTCATTTTAAAAACCACTGGAGCTCTGCTCTCCTTCCAGCATATCAATAACCCAGGCCAGTTAACTTGCCAGCAGTATTGTTGGGAGCGGCACATTTTTCATAAAGTTTGGGCATTTATCTGCCATTGTGGGGATTAGATTTTCTATTCCCAGTGGCACAAATGTAGGCTCCTGTGAAAGAGCAGGTTTAGAAACTTTGAATATGGAGGCGCAGACTGAGGCAGGGATTTAATGAAGGGGAGCACATTTGTAAAATGAGTAAAAATGTTTAACAACTAATATTTGAAGCCTTAGTTTTTGGCAATTATAAATTGTTCATAAATAAATTGTTCTTGTGGTCTTTTTGCATCCCTGTGTAGTAGTTTCTGATTGCAGCTGTTGTGTCTTTGTAGTCATTTTTCCTTCTTGTAGTTATGTTGTGCCTCTTTGTAGTTGTTTTTGTATCTCCTTGTAGTTTTTTGCTTTTCTTTCTCTAACAGCTAGTTTGTACCGAGGCCCTGGTCGATGGGCTTTGGGCCTGTGCCCAATGGGCTCATAAACTAAAGCCAACTTCCTATCACCTTCTGACTTCTTGCATCTGTCTATGTAATGCATTTTAAATAATCATTTTCTGTTGTCCAGACAGTACAGATAATTTGGGAATGGGATGCTTTGTTCACCGTGGTTCAACTTTTCTGGATAAAATCATTCACTTGCATCCACTACTTTTATTGAATTTATAATGTGCAGCCTGTTTGTACTGATCAAAGCAAGCATCAGCATTTTATCCTGATTGTACTTGTGCCATATACTTGCTATGTTGACATTCCAAAATAACCCAGTGGACTCACATTTATCCATAAAGACGAAGGTACTAATACTTTCAGGGTTAGAGGTTCTATTCCCCTGAGCAAGGCGCTAACTCTGCCAACTCTAAGACATTGTTGGAATCAGATCAATCCCTGTAACTTCTTTCAGCGCCAGTGGAAATACTGGAAGGGAGATAGAAATGCAAAATCAGTGGGCCTCCAGTGGGTTATTTCTCAAGTTGTTTGCAAAGCAGAGGCACAGTTTGTCTTTCGGAAGAAGAGAAATCTGCACTGTGGACATTGTGAGCTTCAGAAAGACTACATAAAAAAACAATTAGGATACCATAGGAAACAACTATATCAATACAATATTAAGTCAAGCAATATTGTCTAAAAAGTTACCAAGTTCAACGTGTCTGTCAGAGGAAATTTGTTAAGGAGATGTGTGTCTGCAGTTGTGGCTGTATTACAGCTGGATGATTTTCTTTATAAATATGCAAATTGAAATCTATTCCCTATGCTGTAATTGTGAGTACACTGCATGTTCCTCCCAATTAAATGCACAAGTAAAGCTGTCGTCTCCCATTAATGATGCAGACTTCCTTTTGGCAAATTGGAAACAAGATATGTCATCACTCCATATTTCAACAAATTCTCAGTGGTGGTGTGTATTTGTTTTGAACCTTCAATGTTTCACCTTTAATTCAGCCGAGGCAGTCTTTACATTTTCCAACATCAGAACACAAAATGTGCTTTTTATGAAAATTAGACAATAGTGAGAAATGCTTAAAATGTTTTCATGCCCCCACACTGACGATTTTTTCAGGTTGTCTGTCCATCCCATTTTTGTGAATGCAATATTCAAAGATTAGATTTTGGCTGGTCACAGGTTAAGGCCACTGTGACCTTATGTCGATCTCATTTTGTGAATGCAATATCTAATTCTAGTTGAGAAGAGCAATACTTCATGTCTGCAAGTGTATTATGTAAATTTGTATAAGCCAGGTTTTGGAGCTTTTGTGTTTAATTTTCAGAATAAGAGCCTTTCAATTATTTTAAGTGCATAAATTCCAAAAAAAATGGAATTCTAATTGCACTGACTAGCTCACATGAGGCTAAACAGTATAAAAAATCTGACAAATAAACCATCATTAAGAACTGCTTTCTGTGGATATGTCAATTAAATACTACTTGCTGAAACTGTCATGTAGCCATCGGCAGTTTTTTTTCAATCAAACTGCAACTGTGTTCTTTAGACTTTAGAGTTGTTTTTTAAAAAAAAACAAAAAAACAAAAAAACAACATGTTTTATTTTTTCTCCTTTGCTTCTCTCTCCTTCTACCATACCCCCATCCCTGGCCTCTCCCTTCTCATTTCTCTGCTCCCTGCCTGGCCTGCCCTGCCATAGCCCCATTGCTCTGCGGCCTCTCTTTTGTAACTCCTGCCGGCTACAGCTTTGTACCTCCTTCCTCTGCTCCCTTCTGGTCAGGTACAGGTATCGCTTCTCTGTCTGTCTGCCTCTCTTACACTATTTCTCTCTTTCTCCTTTCATGTTCAAGGCTGCTTAGCATGCTGGCTGTAGCTCAGTGCTTTCACATCATCGTCTGAATCTTCGCCTTTACATCTACCGTCCAGCTCCCCATTGCACCATTTCACCTCTTTCATCATTCCGTGCACATTCTGAGTGGAGAATAGGAACTCTTTGTTTTAGTAATGCATGTATGTAGTGTATGTTATTTTGTGAGTGTGCTTTTTTGCATGTAGATACAAAAGTGTGAGGCAGAAACTGTTAAAGGAGTGGTGTTTAAAGTGTTTTCAGAGGTGAATGTAGCTGAGCTCAGTGTGTGTTTGCTTGTGTGTCTGTCCATCAAAGAAAAGTTAGGGGTGTCCAAATACACAGAGCTCCTCTATATTAGATATTCTATCCCCACAGCCAGGTTGTAGAGGTCTGACATTCCATTTCCACCTGTCAGCTTAGCCCAGTCCGACCCACCAGTCAGTGTCTGGAGAAGGTAGAAAGGCGGCAGGGTGGGATGGAGCAGAGGTAACTAGCTAACCTCCTCTACAGCCGTCTCTCAGACTGCTGTCTCCTCGACAGGATGTCTAGTCGCACACACTCACACACACACACGCACACACACGGCTCTCAGAGCATTCAAGCTGGACTTACTCAGCTAAAGAGATGCACTACATTACTACAAGAACTTGTAGGGCCACACTTCTCTTTTAGTTTGACAATGTATAAATCACACAAGAAGTGTTCACACATTAGTAGTTCATCAGATCAGCTGCAAAGCATCATTTCTAACTTAACTTTGTTTAGTTTTTTTTCCCCAGCCTTTATTTTCTAACAGATAAATTGAGTTGCACCATATATTTGTAAATCCATTACTTGGTTTAGTTTAGGCATGAAGTCTTGCTTAAGTCCATTTTTTACCATTAAAACTTCTCTAGTGAAAACTTTTTTAACTTTTAAGTAGGTTTCTAGGATAAATTTGTAGAGCTGTGCCATTAAAAGCATGCAAGTTATGTTTTGTATTGTGGCTTCACAAGCTGTAGCATAAAAAGGAGGGAAACAAAACAGAAAATCGAAGCCATGACGTTACGCTCAGGCTCTTTTTCAATAACTTCTGTCATGTAGCATTTCTTTCATCTGTCTTTTTTAAATATTAGGCCTTGGAATTGCTATCCTCATTTTAGGATAAACATGCATTCACTAAAGCAGTCTAAAACATAAAAAAACTGGAGCCTGATGCAGGAAGTCAGAGAGAGTGTGAGCAGAGCATGCAGCCACAGCTTCACAGCTGCTCTCAATCAGCTTTCAATCAGTCACTGCACCGAAAACAAAGAGAGCAGCCACACATATACACAGGTAAGCATGACAGGAAATGTAAAACACAAAATGACATGCAACACTTCCCCCCCTTAAGATGGCAGCCATACTGGTGTCATCATATCATTATTAAACAGCATTTTAGTGTCAGGTCAGATGTGTCAGCCAAATTCCATATAATTTGTTTTACTTTTTACCCATAAATCTCATATGTTCTCAAGGTAACAATAGCTGGTGTCACTGGCTCAACAAATTTAAATATTGACATTTATTTGAGAAATAATGGCTATATAGTCTACTTTTTAAAAAATGTCAGCTAAATTCAGTAAATTCCAATTTCTACTACTGAGAGGAAGAGGATGCTGACAGGCTTTTTTCTGGTTGAATGAAAAGATATCACTCATCTCCATCAGTGTGTGTACATGTGTGTATGTGTTGACACCGAAACTGATGTTTTGTATTTCTTTTTAAAGGCATCCTGTAGCACCTTGAATGAACTTCTTTTCAATTTGTTTTTTAATACCTACCTCTTTTTCTCTCTCTCTTTTTAGTGTTTACTCCAAAAGTGATTGGTGTGGCAATAGCACGGTACGACTTCAGCTCGCGTGACACCCGCGAGCTGTCACTGCAGGAGGGTGATGTAGTTAAGATCTACACAAAATCGGGAGCCAACGGCTGGTGGAGGGGCGAGGTCAATGGCAGGGTAAGTGGTAGCATAACCTCCATTGCCAAATACAAATGAGGAAAATAATCTTTTCCGAGTGCAGATATTGGCTTCCAGGTTAAAAAGTCCAACATTTGTACAATATACGCTGTACAATATATGAGTACGATAGAATACGATACGATACGATACGATGCGATGCGATGCGATGCGATGCGATGCGATGCGATGCGATGCGATGCGATACGATACGATACGATACGATATGATGCAATACATTTGATATGTAGCTTTTTACTGCATTCATGTTTAAAATTCAATTATAATTATTTAAAGCAGAAAAGTTTCAGAACTTCCTTTAGCTGTGTTCACTGAGAAACTGGTTTTGTGTCTTCATTCTGGCTGTTAAAACATTAAATCATTTTTTTAGGTAGCGCTAAACTCTCTTTGAAGATTTGCCAGATATTCTTGTCTGCAAGTACCTGGAAGGGAGTATTCAGATTTAGTCTGTTTTATCCTTAGCCTGTCATGTACACCTATCCAACATTTCATGCTCCCAATATCATTGCTTGGAAGAGTTCATTTGCTGCTCTTGTATGTCTTAAATGCGTAAATCTTCCTGTCCAACACTAAGAGCGCTTTAAAATCAGACATGGAGCGTTGAGAAATTCATGCTTCTAAATGCAGGGAGATATACTCTCCCACTCACATGCACTAGCTTGGTGGAGAATGAGTGACAAATCAGTCTGCGTGTGTGTGTGTTAGTGTGTGTGCTACAGCCCTCAGTAATGCGTCTGTGCCGTGAGTGTATTTTGTGAACAGCTGAGGTAAATGAAGAAGACTTTCTCTTTTACTAAGCCTGGTGTGTGTGTTGATGCTGCTCTGGTGAAAACCAAACACTGTACGGTAGAATCTGTTGAAAGCTGTTAGACTCTCTGTGGAGCCTTCAACCAGTGTAAACAATCGGCACTGCTGGCTGGAAAAAAGCTAGATGATTCTAACAATGGAATAACACTTTGGATTATTTTACTCTTACCTTTCATTGTCAGTTCAATGAAATTTCAGGCTCTTATCATCTTGTCATAAACATAGCGGCATGAGATATCAGCTGTCCTAATATGCTGATGTTGGTTTGGGCTTTTAAATGCATTTTCCAATCATACAAAATGACTGCAGTCATTCATATTTGTCAGTTACACACATTTAAATAGCCAAAATGATTTACATTATTTAATGTAAATCATTTCATCAGTTTTGGCCATTTAACCTCATACCTGAGCAAAAGAGCAGGTTGTTTGCCAATGACTCTCTGTCACAGTAACTGTTGTACAGAACCATCAACATGCAAATATACTCATAGAATTAAGTTAAATCCAGTAACTACTGTTAAATGTTGTAAAGTGGTCCAAGTTTTAAACAACTGGTTATTGTTGTGAAACAGTCACAGTTTGCTGAGGTCTAGGCACCCAGAGTACTTTAGGAAAGGGTGGTGGTTTGGGTTAGAATAAGCACATTTGTCATGTAACTAAGGTTACATACGTGAGTTAACTTATATTACATTTTGCTTAAGTACGTGAATATAAGTCAGTGTTTCCTTTTGGTACACTGGGCACAGACATTGGTCTCCTGGGTAAACATTCTTTATGTGTTTGACCTGTCCGCCCACTGTGATCTCCTTCCTCATTGTTTCTTAATATCACGTCAATTAACTTGCTCCTTTGCTCCCATCATTATTACTACTGCCACTAGAGGTTGCCATCTAACAATAGACATAAATATGGGACATTATGAGCTGCTTTCACAGATAACCATACAGCTGTTATTTGGGAAGGTCAATTTGTTTGTTTTTTTCAGTTCAGGTTGCAAATAGGTTGAAAGTGAAATTATTAAGAAATGTCCCTGCCAGGGTGTGCGTTTGTTGATGTCCTGGCATTGATTGCCATGTGCTTTTGTTGCCTAAACATATCAATGTGAAGCGTAATGCCACCATGTGCTTGTGTTGACATTATGGTGGGACCATCCCGGAATGTCAAGAGCAAACATGAAGGGATAATTAGAGCATAATATGTAGATATATATGTGGAAGTCTATTGCAAAGCAGCAATATGTGATGACTTGGGATAAGAACGTGTAGTTGCATTGAACCTCAGCATAAAGGAAATGGCTTAATGTTACTGTCTTTAGTATTTAAAATTGCCAACAGCAACGTGTGAAAAATACATTTTTATTATTGTTGCACATACAGTATTAAGTTCTGTACTATGGGCTCCTGGTAAGGGCATTCTGGTAAATGTAGGAAATCACCATCTGATGGAGAAAAAGCAAAGGGAGGAAAAGTGAGCACACCATGCATTACTAATGTGCGATTCTCATTTCTTCCCCCCTCAGGTCGGCTGGTTCCCATCCACATACGTAGAGGAGGGTGAGGAGTGAATGGTCCAACATGGGAAGACGAGAAAGATAAAGGAAGAATGGCAGCAGTGGCGTTAGCAAACTGTGAACATAACAGTAACAAAGAGTGAGCTTCTGCACCCCTGCATACCCCAGTGTTACTTTTCCGAGCAAAGCAGGCAGCTTCACTCTCCTCGACGGCGTTCTGTTTGCCTGCGACCATCCCAGAGGCCTTTGGGAGAGAAAAGGGCTACAGTACGTTGCAGATGCAAAGATGCCCCATCATTTCTGGTTGACTCTGTGTGGCTAAGTGACTCCACCAACTAGCAGCTTGCCTGTCAGCGGGGCACAAGCCCTCGCCAGACACCCCCTCCTCCCTCCCTAACATCCATCCATCCATAATTCACCCTGCGCTCCCTTCCTTTCTCTGCCCCAGCCAGCCCCCCCAAACTCCCACCTGTTTCTGCTTGCCAAGTCGGCCGTCGCCAGACTGTCAAAAGTAGATACTCAAATGCTACTCCTCCATTCATGCGCTCATCCATCCAAGCATCCATCCTCCCTACCACCCCCCTGTGGGAATAGAGCCATCTGAGCCGGAAAAGACCCACACTGTATTCTGCTCTTTTTTTCTCCCTTTCATCCCCTTCTCACTCTGAAGGGATTTCAGTTAGTTTTGACCTTGCCTGTGTGTTTCTTCCACTAATGCAGGTGGTTATTGATGACTTGATGACCCAGATTCACACACACACACACACACACCACCCACCTCTCCTTCCCTCCAGATTATGATCACCTCACACACACACACTCCTACAGGAGATGTAAGAGAGGGATGGCGTCGGATAGCATCGCTGCACAGTGCCAGCAATTGATCGCTTGTGTTCCTATTTTCCTCCCAACTCCTACATTCTTTATCTCCAGCCCAGCCTCTCATGTTTTTAGTTGTCTTGGCCGTTAGCGATCCTCCTGCTCTTATCGGTGGCAGCTCTGTCGACAGGAGCCCATTCGCGGAGGGTTTATCTTATTGGACGCATTAGCGGCTTGTCGGGGAACAAGCCACACTACCTATGAGCCACCTGTTCCCGAAACATAAAAAAGAAAAGAAGATGAAACACAAGCAGCCCAACTTTGCACTTTTTTTTTTGCCCTTTCTTCTCAATTTTCTCTGTCTAACTTCTGTTGCTGTTTTGTAAGGTTCATCATCTACAGATGTAATGGAAATGATGGAGTTTGATTGACTGCATTTTTTAAGAAGTTATTAACCCAGTCAATGGGAGGTTATAGACCCAGATTTGTACTACTGCAACATTTGCATCAAATGCTTCTGAAGTATTTGGGTGTATTTTTCCCCTCTCAAGAATCTAATCTGTGTAGAAACACTTGCAATTTAACAAGAAAAACATCACATTTAAAAACGTATTATGTAATAGCACTTCAGTCCAAAAGATATTAGCTCTCCGAAACCTTTTTCCTCCACTGCTTATATCTTCCTGCTAACTGTCCTCCCTCTCACTCCCTCTCTCCTTTTCTGTTTTCCACCCTCACCCCCTGTACACATTATGCACACTTTCTCCTTAATCCACAGTGAAACAGGATTTTTCCACATTTGAGGGAATAAATACCTTTATTGCAAAACATGCTGCACAACATACTCGTAATGTTGACACGCAGCAGTATACAGTCACAGACAGAGTAAGAAGGCAGTGTACACATGATTAGAATAGAGCTCATCTTATGTCTGAAGGTGAGACCTGCAGTCGGCTTTGTGCAGCGATTTTTTAATCTCTGTCAGGATGTCAACTCTCCTTCATAGTCTGAAAAAGATACAAACCATACTTCTGTGTTTGAAAGATGTACATATTGAATATTTTATTTAATTCATGGTTGGTGATTTCTGTTAACACAATGGGCAGAGGGCATGCTATGAACTAGTACTTTATTTTCTTCTTTTTAAAAAAACAAAACAAAAAAAATCTGTTCTTTGGCTATATGTTTCCTCCTCACTCTTCAAATTCAGACTCCCACACATGCCCACGCATGATAGTCATCCATCTCTTTTTTGTGAAGGGAAACTAAAAATGAAATGAAATTTAAAAAAAAAAAACTGTCACTGAAACACACTTTGGGGCAGTTTACTGACAGGCAGCGTTCTCCATTTGACAGTTTAAAGTGAAAACATGTATCAGACATTGAATAAACTTTCTCATCAAGTTTGACCACTTAATGAGATCATGAAAGCCGTAATACGGCTCACTCGTGGACGCTGCCTCGGGTAACAGCCCTCGGGGCCTGGCTTCCATTCAGAGCTATCATCCTCCCTTGTCATGTCCTCATTGTGTCCCTGCCACTGGGCATTGTGTCAGAAATATATTTTGTGAATCAAAGTAAGACTTTATTGTAATGATGCTTTTGTATGCGCTTCATGGAGCCCATTATGTTTGGAAATCTTAAATAACCCCCTGCCATCCCTGCCACTCCATGCCACTCTAATGTGTATGACAAAATGCTGTTTTTGTTCTCACTCATATTATTTAATGTTAGGTGGATGAAATCTGTCAAAAAAGGGTCACATTAATATATATTCTTTTGATACTGTGACATCTTTTTCCTTTAAAAAAATATATATATATTAACAGTGTCATTAAGTGACCACTAGATGGAAGCATCCTAAACACTTCTTCTTGAAGCGGTCACCTTCAACTTGCTTAAGTTTGGAGATGACATCATCTGATTAGGTAAACAACATGAGAGAATTTAGCATCAGACTTGTTGCTGTGAGTGAGAGAAAGAAAAGACAAAACCAAAGGATCAAAACACACTTTTTAAAGAAGTTAACACTAATGATTGATAATGCAGACAGACAAAAAACCCAAAAGAACAAATCTTACATTTGAAAAATCATTGTGTTCTTCTTCTTCTACCAGATGTTGTCAGATTCATTGATTTTCCTGAACATTTCCTAGGAAGACTAAGAAAACTAGGAAGATATTTCTCTTCTCCTTCTTCCTCCTACAGTCTCTGAGCAGCCAAACCTTACATTTATAACATCTTTAGGAAATCTGAGGTGAGGCAGCGGCACAAATGCGATCCAGCACAAGCGCCTTTCCTGTCTTGGGAGAACTGGCAAGGCAGAGTGGGCTTCTCTAATCGCAGACTCCAGTAATCCACTCCCGCACTCCTCCTCCGCCCAGATGAACTCTGACAGCGGGGCCATTTACAACTGCAGGCCTTCCTCCACTCCGAGTGCGTTTCCCAGATTTTTTTTGTGTGTGCAGGAGGGACGGGAGGAAGGCTCAAGGGTATCTGTGATCTAATCATTACACCATCTCCTCACCCCAGCGACCCTGCTGCATCCATCTCTCTGTCGGCTCCTCTCCCTCTCGCTCTATCTCACCTTGTCACTTCTCTCTCTCTCTTTTTCCCCATATATCTTTCATCCAATCTCTGTCTTCTTGGTTTCTCTCTGTATTCTGTCCCTCACCCCGATGCTCTGTTGCTGTAACTGCGCTGCTTGATGTAAGAAGATTCAGTATTATCAGGAGGGGAGGGAGAGAGGCGGCGCATTCTCTATAAACAACCACAGAAAAATGAAGACTAGTTTAATTTTACCACTAATTCATAGACTGAGAGAGATGATGCTAATTAGAGAATGAATTAGAGCTCACTTTTCCCACTGTTATCTCCTCATATAGTACAGTGTGAGCACAGATTATGTCCATATGCAGAGGCACACACCATGTACGTGTGGAGAAACATCTTGACAGGATTTAGTGCTGGGCAAGTCTTAGCCCAGCAGGGGTTTTTAGGATACAATCTCCTTAACCAACATGTGAGGACAATTCTGCAGCAACCTGAACAGAAACATAATACCCCCCCTCGCCCGCACATAAAAAAAATATGTCATATAATACTTCTTTCTCTCCAGGCTGAAAATCCATCCCTAATCCATTGACAAACCATGCACCCCTCTCTGTGTTATATAGCTATCAGCGCTCACTCCTGACTGAAGTTTACATTCATTGTGTTCCTGCTCCGTGTCCATGTTCTGTTATCCCAATGAAGCCAAAGATGTATGCTGTACTTTGTACTGTGTACTGTGATGTACTATGCTGTACACTCTATGTTCTGTCTTATAACCACGGTACCCGACCGCTGTGGCCTAACTCTAAAACCATGCAATCTCGACTGTGTAGCATTACCGTGTATTGTTGCTGTATTATACTGTAAAATATGTACATAGCATATAATAAAGATATACATTGCTTCTTCTAATGGGTTGTGGTCTTTTCATATTGTGTGTTTTGGCAGATTTAAAGCTAAAGTAATTTGCATTACACCTAGTGTTTAAGGTAGTAATAAGGATACATTAACCTCTAAAGAATCAAGAATGTGTGAACACATACAAGGATTTTTCCCCCCAGTTATCTTTAATGCACATTCAAAGCAATAGATATCACAGCAACATTTCCCCTGTGAGATCAATAATTCATTCCATATAATTAAAAAACAATGACAACAATGCTTAACAATGTAAACGTGCATTTGACAATTGTGTACAGATCTCTCTGTCTTTATCTCTCTTGTTTTTTAAAGTTAGACATTCAAACCTGTGGTGGAATCTGACTAGGTAGATCTGTATTATTACTGTGCCCGAGAGCATATTTGGGGTACCTGTTCTTAAATATTAAGACATTATGCGACTTAACACTTATTCCAATACATTTCAGAAAAGAATGTTGTAATTTTACATTCACTAAACAAATTTAGTTAGTGTTTACTTTACAGATTAAACATAATAAAACTTTTTTTTAAGGTATTACCAGGTTATTTTTTTTTTTCAAATGTCACCTACATGTAATCTTTCTCCCACAATGAAAAACCCCAAATCTTTGAATACCTGGAATCAGCACAGGCTTTGTTCTGCACAGTGGAACTCCAACATCCAAGCAACACACATTTTTGAGAGGAGGATCAGAACAAGGACTATCAGAACACAGCATTGGTAAAAAAATAGGGCATGCTGGAAGTACTGAAACACTTTATGTATAGTTACCGAGTTTTTGAACTTTCAAATGACATTTTAATGTATGAACTCTTTAATTAGTAACCATGGTGCTACTTAACAGACATTTTTAGACTTGAAAGCAATCTCTGAACAACTAATTAATAATTTCAAGACTGCACATGAGTGACGTCAACATTAATAATCACCAACAGCTAAGGAACAACAGGAGCACAAAGCCTGCTGCCAACTCTTGTCAGTAAAACCAAAAGAGTGTAATTCTGTGTCCGGCCTTTATTTTGGTCAGTCTCATCCCTGTCAGCTCAGCAGGCTCAGAAGTGACTTCCTGGCTAAAATTAGTCGGGTCCTTGAAGTATAGTAGTGCTCATTAAATGGCTGCCATGGTGTTACTGCCGTGTATTGTTGCTGTTCCCTCTACAGGACTTAAATAACCTGCAGCCAGTGGGGTGCTGTTTCTCACTAGCTGATTGGTTAATAGGTGCGAATGAATGTGGGGATAAATGGTGGGTTTTGTTGCTGTTATCATGCTGACAATAATGAAGCAAGTTAACCAAACTTCTATTTATAGCGAGTAAAAATTAAAGCAAAAAGGTGAATGCTAACAGTTATGTGGGTGTGTGAAAGACATGCAGTGAATAGTTGTACAAGTGTGTGAAAGATGGATACCATATGTTAATGCTTACTGTTGCTTCTTTGTAGAGATAATTGTGCATGTGTGTGCAGGTCTTGCGTGTGTTTGTGTGGGTGGTGGTCTCCTCAGCCATCTGCTGCCTGGTTACCTGCTGTAGCTACACTGTGGCTCAGACACCAATAGGATGAGTGGTGGCGGGCGTCAGCAGCCAGTGCTGCTGGCACTGCAGGGGTGAAGAGAATTGCTGCACTATATACCCAACAGGCGGGCTTTTGCCTTGGCCGGGCCAGTCTGGATCTACCACCAGCCCACTTCCAGCTGAGGATGGACCACCAGTGTGACAGATGGCTGGTGAGAGGGTGACATCAGCCCTCTTCACAGCAGAGATTGTTAGGACCAACTTTCTGGACTGCTGCAGTCCTCTCTGATATGAAATGGATTTTTAAGATGAGCAAAGAGTTCTGTGTTGTTGGGACTGATATAGAAGCTCTGGTCGTTGATAATATAAGAGCAGGGGTAGCTGATAGTTATGGTGAGGTAGTTATAGTGAGGCCCAACACATCAAAGTACACACTTTGATTCTGCCTGTGTGACAGATTTTACAGTGCAGCATTAATGGCTCATGAGCGCCATATTCCAGGAGCTTTACAGCTAGCCAGACATTGCCAATTCACAAACAATACGCCCAAAGTTGATTATTTATTTCATTACCAGTGTGTAACTTTGTGGCATTTTAATAAGTCCCAACATGAAGAAGTTTAACGAGTACATGGAATAGTTTTTATAGTTCTAAATAGGTCATAAAATGTGATATAGCGCACTTGGTAAGAACTTAATGTTCTTTGAAAATGTACATAGCCTGAATCATCCAGACAGTTGTATGTATATTCTGTATATTAAGTTCAAGATGCTGTAATTTTAATTTGTATTTTGATTTTCACTGTGAAACATGTTATGTTCATGAGAGATATACCACTGTTGTTCTACACACTGTTGCCTATATTTATTCTGTTCCTATTGATACCATAAACAAAAGCACAGAAAAGGATGCAAGCCTCTCGTTCATCATTCCTCAAGTTAACACAACATAACAAAAAAAAAGAGAGTTAACAAGCCAGAGGCAGTTGTGTCCGGCTAAACTAGTTCAGTTGAGTTACATCTGCTAGAAAGGCAATGCAGCCTGTATCACCAACCTGAGGGATGAACACATTCTACTGATGAATGGACAGCCATGAAACATGAAATCCAGAGAAAATACAGCACATAACGCAAAACTCTCAGATAGCCCTTAATAGTACCAACAATGAAGAGATTTTGCAACAGTTCTCAACTGCAGCACCATAGGCATTGTCACACACACACACACAAAACTATTCAAATTTAAGATTTTTTTTTTCTTTCACAAAAAAAAGATGCTTGGCAGCTAAGAGATCAATCTATTACTAGACCCCTATTGAAAACTGTCAGTTTTCATGTATAAATATGTTATATTTATACTGCAGTACTGTAGTCTTGAACATGTCAAAACATCAGTGAGGCCCATTGAAACGAAATGACCTGCTGAATTACCTGAACCTCACTTGTTTCAGTTTAGCACTGCAGTTATTTGTCTACTTTTTCATCCATCTCCCATTTCCAAATCCCCGCATTTCAACTAATCTGCCATGTTTTGACTTCTTTGACTGAACTCACATATATCCTGCTCTATTCCTCACTCTGTCTCGCTCGTGCTTTCTCTGGGTTTATTGCTGTCTTTTGGGGCCATGAGGGAGCCATCATCATTGCCAGACGGTATGGCTGCTGTGTGTAAATATCAAGCAGCACTCTTTCCCCCTTGTTTTCCTGGAGACTATCAGCACTGCATAAACACTGAGGTGCTGTCTACGGAACACACTCAGACAGCTCATCACCATAAACCACACACATACACACACTTGGCTATTCAGAAACACACACACACTCGTGTATCGGCATTTTTCTTTGCAGGTTGCAGCTACATTATTCCCGCCTTTGTTTTTTTTCTCATACATACTTATGCAGTGTCGAAGCGTTGATTCAAGGGAACGTATGTCCTCTACAGCCCTGTGTGCATGTTGACATGGCTTGGCATTTCTAAGCAGCGATGTGTGTGCAGGGTGACGGCATATATTCCAACTAGCACTGGCATGAATTGAAGACATACAGCCATGAAAACTCTAGTGCACTTTTCAGAGCTGTAGATTTCCATTGTAGCCTTTTTTTTTTTTTTTTTGGGAAATATTCACACATGCAAACACACGCGAGCTATACAGAATGCGCCCCCCCACACACACATACGCATGCACACACATTGGTAACAGATGGTGGCACAAACATTACTTTCGATAATAATCAGCATCATAAACAATTAAAAATGTATCCTTTAATTTGCTGAAAGGCTGAAGTTTTATTTAGCCACATTATACTTGCAATATTTAACACATTCTGCTCATATCTTCTCAGGAGGCTTCGTGAAGACTTTACGCTGCTGTCCTTCCAAATTCACCTTCAAGGTCAGCAGATACCAGCAGCACACCTGCTGTACAGCTGACGCTGAGTGGGATTGGAACCATGTAAATATCCGTCCGAAATACACAACGGGCTCAACAAAAGCATCCACAGGAGTCACATATGTGGTTGATGCTTGCAGCTGTTATATTCTGTTTGTGCTGTAAATACTTAGGTGTGATGACACCCTTTATGTTCCACACTTTTTTTTTCTTTTTTCTCCTGCTGTGCATGAATTAAGGTGAAAAGTAGGGGAAAAAACAGAGTGCAGTGTGTATCATACCTGTGACTTCATCATACTAGAGCTGGATAAACTCCATCTTGAAGTTGCAAAGTTACACATTTACACATTTTTACATTACACATTTCTTTTCTACACCAGTATCTATTAAATTATCAATCATCAATAACCATGGTTACCTGCAGTATGTTATCACAAAACTGTATTCTTTACATTATATTTATGAGAGCTCATTTGTGCATCTGCATGGTATTACTCTACTGCAGCCAATGAATGTTCATTAGTTACCTATCTATATACTAATTTGCTTTGTTAGTGGTGGAGTCTGCCATTCCAGTACTGGATTCGAATGGTGAGCACATTCACAAGGGATTCCCAGAAAGCATTGCATGTGTGGACTGGACAAAATTTGGATGACAAGAGACATTCAGAGTGCATTCAGACCTCACAATTAATTTGTATGCATGTCCTTCTTATCAATTCAGTTCAAAACAGCTGCTCCAAGGCATTTTGAAGATGTGACATATTTGCAGATGCACAAGTATAGCTCCAAGAAGTTGTAAAAAAAAATAAGACAATTTTCATTAAACAATAAGAGAAAATAAAACACTTTTATGCTGTATTTACTCATCAGTGACAAAGCAACAGCGTGACCTGCTGTGTCAGTTGTTCCCAACTTTGTCCAGTCACGGGGTCCAGATTTCTCCTTACTCATTAGTTCAAGGTCCACTCATTATAAATGACTACATATACAATTTTATTTTACAAAATGTAAATAACACATTGGATTAGAACATAAATAAATAAAACATATTGCAACAATAAACAGAAACGGCACTTCAAAATAAAAGCTATGTACTGGAAATTCACTGTACTTTAAATAATGTTTGTTTTTTTTGTTTTTTTTTTACAAATTTGACACATTAAAGAGTCACTTACTTGAGTGCTCATTGATACAGTTATGTTGTTGTGGGTTGGTGAGTCTACTACTTGCAAAAATGAAAGTATGCCCCATTTTGACATCACATTTTGTCACCCCCCTTGCACTGCAATAGACAAAAAGCTAGCATAGCATAAGGTAACTTAGCAAAATAACACAGTAGCACAACAAGAAACAAGTGTGGTTGTTGGACATTTCACCACATCGAGTGCTGAAAAAAGTGAAGGCCAGTTCATCTTTGATTTGTGGTGCATTATGCTTATCACACAGCAACATGTGTCAGGTGTCAGTTTGTAGCTTCATGTCACCGGCTTCCATAGATAAAGTGTTGCTTTATTATTGTATTGTAAACACTGCATAAAAGTCAAGGGTTTCCTGTATGTATAGCACTGGATTTTGCATTTAAATACCCAGGAAAAAGTGATGCAGTTTAAGAAATGGCAAATAGATCTGTTATGGTATATCCCAGTAGTTTTTTTTATAAAGAGAAAACACTTGGGAGTCTAATATATGTATTGCACCAAACCTTCTGTTATCATTGTTTCAGATGAATTGTGTTGCACCAGGTTTCAATTATTCAATGCCTTTGGAATATTCTAATTTTAGGTTAAAAAGGCTATAGTTTAACCTTAGATGCTCACCCATCATTACAAACTTGTGTTGAACAAATGAGTTCAAACTCTAAGAACTTTTATTTTTAAATGTTGGCAGAATCCCAATGTTTCCCCAAAGTATCAAATCTGTCATGCTGAATTTTTTAGAAAATGTACATAAAAAAAGGCACATAAAACTTTCTTTGTGTGCTAGATTTAACTATTTTCCTCAATATGAATGTGATATTGCTTGAAGGCACCGCTGGGAAACATACAGAATATATATGTGATCTTAGTTACCATCATGGGTATGTGTTATCTAGTTCTGAAGCAACCTAAGGCAAAATGTAAGAGAATTATTAGTAACATTATGTTTAAATTGGGTAAATGAACTCCAGCTGCCCTTTCATTTTTACGCCATTCATTCTGACTTGCGCTCAAGTGAAATTTTAACACAGCCAAAGTAGTTTCTCATGTCCAGTAGATCCTAGAATTCTTCCCTCCCCTGTGGTTTGTATGAGAGTCTGGAGCTCACACTGATCCACTCCAACTTTGCAGAGGAGATGAGGGAAGCTATCACTCTGTATGCTAAGCTACTGTCTCAGTTTCATTTCATTTGCCCCTCTATTCCACATGCATTAGCTCATCAGGCCTTGTGTTATTGAAGTGGGACTGGAAAGATTTTCCGGCATCATACACCTTGTGATATGTGATCTTCACTGCTGAAACTAGTACCACAGACTGGCAATTTGACGTTTGTCTGACATATCAATTATCTACTATCACATTTCTAATTTGGCACATTAACCGCCTGAATGTCTGCTCCTGTAACCCTGTAATATTTGCTTTGGTCCTGTGATTGTGGGCTGTTTTGGTGTGGGCTTGTTGAGTATGTGCAACTGTGAGCCCAACACATTCCCCAGTGCATGCAGTTTAATCGCTAGATAAGTTTATTTTAGGTGCTGCTGGGAAGCTTCACATCCATTATTTATCCGTACCGTTTGTGCAGCGCACAGAGATTGCAAGTTTACAGTACATTTGTGTGCATGTGTTTAAAACTGAAGCACTGTGCTGCCCCTCTGCAAAGGCAACTAGTTGAAAAGAAGGGTTTAAAGTTTTTTGGCTCTTTACCAAACTGTAACATACATATTAGTTTTAAAACCATTTCATTCTTTTAAGGCTGATTGAAATCACTGTAACAGACTTAAAGGTCCTATATTGTAAATGTCAGATTTTCATGTCTTTTTTAAATATAAAGCAGGTATAGATGCTATGTAAATTCTGTAAAAGTATTAAAACTCTAAATCCATAACAGAAATAAACAAAGACCTTATTTAGAAACATTGCCTTTAAATGAGCCTTCAGGATTTCTGTGAATTAGTGATGTCACAACTATACAGGCTACATAACCTGTTTTAACAGAGCACTCAACCCCAAGTTGGTCAGACAATGCAGCAGCATCATCATTATTTTTTTACGCTACAGTTTAATCATTTTGGCTTCATGTACCTGAGCAACTCTCATAGACAAACACTGCCCAGTTTCATTGCAGTATTCAGGTCTCTTTAAATATCCATGGCTTTGTCCTCCCCATAATGACACATACCTAAGAGACAGTATTTCTGTTGTCAAAGAGAGTCATTTTCCAGTTTCCATAGTTTCCAAATATGTAGTTACAGTGTTTTGGCTTTGTCGGATAATGAAGTTTGTAGTATCATACACATACTTTATGAAAACATTCAAACATAAAGAAATGGATATGTAATGCTCTTCAGCACAAGCTTTATGAAATGTGCAGATGTGTCTTATTTAATATGCAGCTGCAGCCATTGATTAAACTTTACCTCCATGCTGTAGCTCAAAGCCTAACTGTGGCTTCAGGGGGCTTAGTTGGTAGTACACACCCATCCAGTTCTCTATATTATGTATGCAGACCCCTATTTCCTCCCGCGTGGCAGAAGGATGATGGAGATGTGGGAGGCAGTGCTTCTATTTCAGGGTCTTTGAGTCGAGCTCACTCTTTGCTTTTTCTCTCTCTTTCCCTCCTAACCTCAACTGGCAATCATGCCATTTGCAGTGTGCCCATTCCCCAGTGTCCCCTGAAGCACCTCCAGATGTATTCAGCTCCCATTTGTCATTCCTGGGAATGTGGTGGCGTCAGCAGTTATGTCCCAACCTCCACTGATGGCACCACACCACCACCACGAGGAGTTTCAGCCCCGCCTGAGGTCACCCTCCTCCCTTATTACAGTTTTATACCTTCGGCGTGATGGATAATGATGATGTTGTTGCCCTATTTAGTCTGCTGTGGCGAATACACTCACGCATCAACTGCTCATTCAGTTGCATTTCATTTTTGTGCTGGCTCACTTTTCAAAAATCTGTTAGCTTCGCTGGAACATTTAATGATACTGAATTTGCTGAATCTTGTTATTAGTGTGGTGCATGCAAACATTATAACCAAGTAACAACAGGTGTAATTTGACTGGAGAAACCACAATGTGAATCTTACTGCACAATAGGCCACAACAAGTTGAACAATTTGACTTGTAACAACAGCAAAACATTAATACCAGTTTTATTGTGTCATGTGACAGGGAACCAACATGCACAAGACCAGGACCCTGAAACAAAAGCATCTCATTTGAATTCAGCCCACATATTATAGCCTATATGTGATTTTCCTAATGTGGCACGTCAAAATGGTCTTTTGTGGAAAAGCTCTTGTTGAGCAGCATTTTTACACACATAACTGTAATTTTCAATATGTGTTAAAAGCTGCTCTAATTTGCAACATGAAATGTTAGCTTCCTTCAGGAGGCTACCTGTAGCTGTTTGTAGTTTTGTAGTGCACATTTCCCCAAAATTGGTATCGACAAGTGTCACTGGCTCCCATTGAAGATGGCCTGTAGCCCGTTTCTGTGTGGCTCAAAGTGAAAACAAAGCATCATATAAGCAAAGCCAACATATACAAATTAATTGGGCAATGTGCCATAGGTGCCCATTAGCAATCTAAAAATAGAAGTTCTCATCACTGCCACAAATGCAAATAGCCTATAGTAGCCCTTATGGACATTTTTAGATATTTTAATATACTTTCATGATGGGAAGAGATGCTACAATATTGAACAAACTACAACAGTAATGGTACATTTCCTTCTGCAGATATAGTTAACTTTGCTTAACTGATTAAATTCTGCTCACAAAACAAAAACTATGATTTGTATTCCAGGGTCTAAACATAATGAAGACTCCCATCAGCTGCTGAGAGAAGATCTTGAGGCCTCTAGTAACTTGTTGAGCAGCTAACGGCAGCCCTCATTTGACACAGCTTTGACAGCTCTGCTCTCATCCCTCATAGCTACAACATCCACCTACGGAAACACAAAGGCCCAGCAGCGGCGTGCACTGATGACGATCTAATAAATTAAACTCAATTAATTACCATGTTTAGCATAATTCAGGAGTTTAACAAAGGTCTTTGTGGTAGATGTATGCATTACAACAATTATTCATTTTGATGAGCAGGGATTATAAATGAGGCAATTAACATGCTGTCAGATTGAAGGAGGGAAAGCCTTGCTGCTCATGCTCTGAATCCAGTTTTTTTGCATGTAAACTTGAGACTTGAGTGCCGTGGTGGCGACTGGTGTCAGGCTGTCAGATGGGGAGGGCTGAGGGTCAGCTGGGTGCTGGAGTGACCAGGACAGCAGTGGACAGTTGACCCCATCAAAACAGAGCGGCTGAGTTAAATTGGAGATGCGACGTCCTTCCATCGTCTCAGGTTAACCTGATTTAACTCAACAACACACACACAAACACACACACACTTCGGATGTTGAACCCCTTCCTTTTTCCACTTCACATGGGCACACACACACAAACATGGACAGAGACACGCACACACTGGCTGCCGGCAAGTTAAGTCCCCAGGCGAGAGCTGGGGCTGCGGAGAGGGGGAACACATTAGCCTAATAAGGGCCATCTGGTGGCCATTCATTAACTTGACCATCCTTGAAGTCCCCGACCCAAAATGTCATTTTTCACTTTGCAGAGGAATCCGTTAGGTGACAAGATGAACTTGGGCCAAATTACCAAAGATGGAAAATGTGAGTGAAACAGGAAGACAGTGTGCAGAGGGAGAGGTGGGGTGTGAGGAGGACTGGTGGAGGTGATGGTGGTGGAATTGGGAGAAAAAGAGAGAGGGAAGGGATAAGGATCGACAGGGAGTGGGAGCATGAGTTAGGCCAGAGAGGGAAGTTAATTAGCGGATATTGTATACACTGGGGGCTGATCTGGAGCATTAGTGACACAGTGAAATGGAAAAACATTTTTCACTCCATTAGCTTATTCTTCATATCATCATAGACACCTATTCAACAATAAGGTCCAAACATTTGACAGTTTCTCATAAATAAAAGCATAATATTCACTTCCTGGAAAAATGTGCCAGTGGAAAAATAACAGATTAAAACACCTTAAACACCTTAAAACAAAATGTGGGTCCCAGTGCTGTTGTGAGTGGACCACAAGTGACGCACTACAATGTGACAATTTTTTAATTTTTTAAAAATTTTTTTGTACAAAAGGTCCAACTAAACCTCCATGTCCGCAAATCCTACAAACACCCCTGGTTTTAACACAATGCACTTTATTCTTGCGATATGTTTAATTTTTGCACTGTGTTTTTAAGACCACATGTTATTTACATTTTGTTAAATAAAATTAAAAATGTGGTAATTTCTCTTAAGTCCACCAATGACTAAAGAGAAATCTGGATTCAGTGGCTGGACCATGTGGGAACCACTACCTTAAAAAAACACTCAATTTCTGTTCATTTTCTGCTTTTTGGAAACTTAGTAGATGGATTAATGAAAAGACCCTGTGACAGATACCTGTGCAGTACATCTCAGACCTTGACTGACACTCATTTACCATGATAAGTGAGTCTTAAATGAGTGTACGCTCACACACGTGAGCTGCAAAGCCCTTGTGCAACAGGGGGTCTGCACCGGTTTAATCAAGCTGTCTGATTAGATGCATGCACAGAGAAGCACCTTTCTGTCTTACACCAAAACACTCCTCAAGGTCATATGCAAATGCACTGACGATTTCCTACAGCCTTAAATTCTTTCAAGTGGTAATGTGAGTTATATGCATTTTTTTCTATAATCCTTAGCGCTAAGCGGTCATTGCTGTTTTTGCTCTGCAGTTCCTAGTGCTCAGCAGCTAGAGGATGAATGTGTTTTTATTTTAAACATCTATTGTTATCAATGTTCAAGGTTATTGAGAATTAATGGAACTATTTTTGGATAACAATGTATATATTGACCCAGCGTTAACGTCAGAACTGTATTGTTATGTTGTGTGTCAGTGAGTGGGTGAGTGTCTCTAGTTGTTATTTGTCTGGTCTCACGTGTTTATGCTACATCCTCTTTGTCATTGTTCTCGGGATGTCTTCAGGGCCATGCAGTATATTTTCCTTTCTCTTTCTACAGATCAAATTTACTTTTCATACTACTCCTTCTGGCTGCTCTTGAGATCCTCAAACGGACTGTGAACGCTTATTTTTCTTTGAATTCTCAGTCAGATGGCAAAGTGAAATGTATATGCATGTGCACTGATACAGATACATATAGATGGGATATTTCTTATTTATCAAGTTATAAAAAGCCTTGTAAAAATATATTCTCGGAACCTAAAGCCTTGCTAGTCCCTGAGCCTGAACCAGCAGTGCTTTGGGCTAAATGCTATGCTCACAATGACAAGGTAAACATGTCAATATTTAGCAAGTACTATATTTACCATGTTTATCTTAGTTTAGTATGTTGTCAATTATGTGGCCATATTTAAGATTCCATCCCAATTAAGTTTCCATCCAACAAGCTTCCACCGTGGGTTTGTACTTTTCATTTTTACTCTGCTTTAAAACAGGAAACGATCATCACGGTAAGTGCAGATATATTTTTATCTTCATCACTGAAGTCACAGCAAACCTGAAGCTGAGCACAAGACTTAGAACAAACATGCAATAAATAATTATTTCACTCAACACACCTGTTTGTGTCCTTGGGGATAAGCAAGAGCAAAAAAAAGGTATTTTCTGCTGCTCAGAGACGGCTCCTTAATGAAGGTCTTCCTAGGCAACAATCTAGGTTACAGACTGCATTTGCTCATCAGCACAAACCAGAGGGGGGAGAGATTCTCAGTTGGTTGGACACAAGTTTCAAGAGACGAAAATGTCTAATTATCCTTTTTCACGATGGGCTCAAAAGAGAAAAATTTCCAGCCTTCATCTTTGTCAGCATTGCTCCACATTTAAAGCTGCCCCATGGCTCAATGCTCGCACTGACCAGACACACTGATGCAGGTTGGATGTGGCTCGCTCAAGGGCATTTTAAATTCCAGTCGATGAGAAGCAAAGAGGGAGGTTTTCATTTACTTTCCCTGGTTGC
Source organism: Plectropomus leopardus (assembly GCF_008729295.1). Classification (NCBI taxonomy): domain Eukaryota; kingdom Metazoa; phylum Chordata; class Actinopteri; order Perciformes; family Serranidae; genus Plectropomus; species Plectropomus leopardus. The sequence goes on from NC_056483.1 coordinate 17,423,413, forward strand.
TGCCGCTGTGCTGCCAACCAACACACTGTGCTATCCAAACCCTGGAGGTTGCCCGCTGGTCAGGTTGCCAGGCCGAAGGACTTTTAGCCATATTTGTCTCTTTACCATCCAATAAACGCCTTTTGTTTGACTCTCTGCCAGAGCCTTTGCTGAGATATTCCCATTAGTAGGGCTGGACCACAATACGGCTGATTATGCCATCCTTATTAAAGCTGCAGGGATGCCAGCAGTGGAGCAAAACTGTATTTACAGCACCAGAGACGCTCTTTTGTTCTCCCAATAAAAGGGAAGATACGGGAATGTTGGCTAATGATGGCACAGATGACCATCTTGGCCCTCATTTGTAGTTAGCAGGCAGCATGAGGCATCGCTCTCTCCCTCAGACCGTCACCCTTTTACTCCTATCTCCCACTACACGTTGTACCTGCAGGAACATCAAAGATAGCAGGAATTAGCCGGCCTCTTTGAAGGTGAACACTGATACAGTGATGCTAATTCTCTAACCTCCGTCTCCGTCTCTTTAAAGTGAAAGAAACTTCAAATGAACATATCACTTATCTGTCAAGCGTGGCCTCGTTTTTCCTCAAACAATGAGAGAAAACAAACAGTAAAAGGGAGGGGTGGGGGTTATTTAGCTGGCGTGGTCCTACACATGAAAACATCAAGCTGACAAGATTTCTATCACTGACTGATTTTCAGTTTGTCATTCAAACGCCCGGTCCAGGCGCTGTTGTCTATTCCCAGTGTGGTTTACAGAAGTCAAAGCCGCAAGTCTCACGTGTCTGAAAGTGTCTGCACATCAGGTGTTTTGCCACGGGCATGGCACAGAATCAATTCTATTTCTGACGAGACAGCTGTCTCTGGTCTTATTAGTGCAACACAGACAAGAGTGAAAACCGATAGAACTGCCTTTAAAAGACGACATGTGAATGAATACCTGGTGCGCTGACAAAATTACTGTCAAAACAAATCCACCCGCAGTGACAATAATGTGACAGAAATGATTTTCACGTACATCTCTGATTCATTTAATTAGCTGGTTACTGATTCTGTGATAAGAGGATTACGCTCACTTTAAGGTGTTAATGCAATCAAAACAGAAAAAAAAACATATGAGGAAGGATGTGTTTATGCTAAAGATAGAAGGACTAAATCCAGTTTCACAGGATTTTTTTTTTTTTTCCTACCACGTGAGCTTTGTGGCTTTTTATTTGACCCCGCATTTGTTCAGTCTATCAGTATATCAGAGTGTTGACACTGCGGTTACACACGCCGTTTGTCCACAGTACACACTACATCTGTGGAAAACGGCTAGTGTTTACTCAGGTTGATACTATACACAGAGCCGGGAAGAGCATGACACAGAAAACAAACACAATCTGTTACTTCAAATCTCAGCACTTCTATATTCAGGCATTTGTGTTATTTTTGACTTTGACATCAGAACTGATTGTGATGTGTGACTGATTTGCTTCACATAATCTTGCAAAGCCTCAATGTTTAAATCCTTATTTTTCAGTGAGTAACTACCAAAGCACTTAAAATTAAATATTGTCACCAAAAACAGCCAACATGAGACTTTAAGTAGTGATTCAAATCTTTTTTTTTCTTCCTGCTAAATAGCCCTGCAGTCAACACACTCCACAGAGCTCTGCTTTTCTGTGAGACAAGCATGCAAAGGTTTGTCTTGATTGACCTCTGAGCCTTTTAAAGGCTCTGCTTACCTATGCTCCACCCACAGGTGTTCCCACTTTTACCTGATTACCCCTTTTCCCAAGGCTGTGTGGGTATGCACACACTGTGGTTGATTAACATCTTCCTCACTCCCCTGTTGCACACACAGGTGGCTGGCATTAGCAGAAATTGACTGATAAAGTGGACATGGAGAGTTTGGACATGGTTCAACAAACTCGTCAACAGAGGAACTATGGAGTCCAAACCTAAATCAATTTATAATCAACTTAAAGTTGTTTAAACATATTACTGTCTCAGTTCGTATCTCATAGACACATAAATCCATTACAAATCCAACAACATAAAATAAATGAATAGAGGGAGGAAAAAGTGAGCTATATTACAGAGAGTTCAGATACTGCATACAGTCTCTACAGTATAGGCCAATGGTTCCCAACTGGTGGGTTGCGGTTCAAGATTGTATTGCATGTCAATTCTGAATGGATGGCAAGAGACTTCTTTGTAAAAAGTTTTTTTTTGTTTTTTTTTTAATTAAGTAAAGTGAATTTTATTTTCAAATGCCCTTTTAGTTTATCTTTGCAATCTGTTTTTGTTTGTGTTCAAAGCCAATGTGTTATTTACATTTTGTGATATAAAACTGAAATTGTGGTAATTTATAATATGTGGTCCTTGAAACTAATGACTGAGGAGAAAACTGGAGTCCATAACTTGTCCAGTTGGGAACTACTGGTTTAGACAGATTTACCACATTGTGTCAACGCTCAGTAAAGCCTGGACTTCAGTGGCTACAATTACATGCAGACTGATATTCCACTATTATTCCTAATATGATAATATTCTTAATTGTATGCGGCTTATGTAAACAGCATATTCTGTTTGGATTTTACAAATTAGGCTTTATTTTAAAAGTAGAATTTTCCAATTAAGACGTGGTCTATGTCAGAGGTTTTTTTTAGATTTTAATAGCATTATTTGGACATGTATACAGTGCATTCAGAATATGCATCTCAATTGGGTTTTTACTGCCTCTTCCCTATTTACGGTCAACTCGATGTGTTGTCATGGATACCTTGTACACAAACCAACTTTGCAAGGCTGCAAACCAAAAAGAAAAGCAACATTTCCCGTCAGAAGAACACACCAACTTTTACACATTATTATAGACCTTTGATATCACAATGTTTTTGGATATGCACAAATATCACAACACTGACTTTTACGAGAAGGTTGTTGAAAAAAAATCCTATTTTGATACAAAGAAGTACTTTTATATAATTTGATGTGATAAACGACACTCTAAAAGCACATTAATCTGAGTATAGACGGTTACATGTAAACTGGAATATTACTGAAATATTTTTTTTAGCTAACCATATAAACAGCTTAGTAGGAAAAATGTCTTTTTATGGAATAAGGGCAGAAATTGGGATGCTTTGCGCATGTAAACACTGATCACATATTAGTCTGTTTTTCTCCATGTTTTCGTTATGAGCTGTTGTTTGTGTTTTGTGTTATGAGTTGAAAGACTTACCTAGTTCTAGTCTACTACATAAACAGTACTGATATAATTCTTTAAGTATTAAGGGACATAAAACTGCACTGATGAACTTTAAATCATGTTATTTTAAACTATTGTGCCATGGAACATGTCCATACAGAAACTGACAGTCTATGCTTGAATGGTCCATATCGGGATACCTCCTCAAAAACATCTTATACTCCAGATTTTGGACCGCACAGTAAATTACCATAATTTCAAAGAATATTAAATGCTGTAGTCTTCACTGAGCATGAATGAGGCATTCCAGCCAGCACGGTTTTCTTATATCTCAATCCTATTGTGATCCCGTTCACAGAATTACATTTGACTGCGGTTCCCGCTTACAGGTACATCATCCATGGCCCAGGAAAAGGTTGTCATTGCCAAACTGTCACATCAAAACTGCTCTACCCATGTGACGGTGGCTGGTGTCGGTTCCCCTTCACTCCTGACTCTCGCTGGCATGAGAGCAGTATTTGACATCCGTCAACTGTGTTGAGCCACGATGGAATTTCACTCACTTTACATTTCAAACGTTCCCTGCTCACAGCTGGAAAATCATCATTTGTGTCAAGTATTTTAAAGTACAGGGAAAAAGCATGACAAAGCTTGAATCCCAATGGCTTAACTCTGTGCTGCGACACAATGTTTTCACCTCACCAAGATGTCACCCCTCAGTCTCACTTCTCAGTCACTTTGTTTCCCAAGTGTTGTCTCACTCTGCCGATCTGATGGGGCCCAGCGCCGTGTGAACACACTGTGCTGATATTATGTGAATCACAAGATAATGAAGAAGTCTTCATTTTCAAGTCTACACAGCTATGATCCTCTATTTAAAAAAGAAATGCGCCATAACTGTTTTCTTTTACTACTAAGGGACATAATATCATTTGCACAATAAAACACAATGCAAACATGTTTCTGACACCCATGCCTTTTTAATCAAACATACTAAAAACTAGTACAATACTCTGAGTATTTCTTCTTCTTCATGGTAATTATTCTCTTACCTGTAGTGCCTGTGTATTTATTGATTTATACTGTTTGGGTGTGGTTTGCTGAGTGTTGGAGATATCAGCCGTAGAGATGTGTGCCTTCTCTCCAATATTATGGACCTAGCCTTGTGATGCTCAGAGCCTCAAAACATACTTTTGAAAAATTTCAACAGCAATGTCTCTTTCCATAAATCATGACCTGGTTACTTAAGATAATCCAAAGGCCTTGTTGTGAGCAGTTTTATATAGGGACTATTTTAGTGCATCTACTCATGGACGAGAGGCTCGAGCTTATGATAGCATAACATGTAAACGTTAACAGTATCCTCCTCAGCTGAGCTGTAACATTAGCTCACTCAGTGGTGCAAGGTGACCTAGCAGTAGATGCACACTTCCTTCTGCGTGATGATACTATATAAAATAGTTCTCACATGAAACCGCTTATAACAAGGTCTGTGGATATTCTAAGTAAGTGGGTCATGAGTTTTGGAAAGAGACATTGCTCTTAGTTCTCTAGTTCTCTTAGTGCACTAGTTCGATCAGAGGTGCAAGGTGAGCTAGAAGTAGATGCACACTTCCTCCTAGGCTAGATGATGGGTGTAGTGTAGAAGAAAGAAAATAGTCCCTACATGAAACTGCTCACAACAAAGCCTGTGGATTATCTTGAGTAACTGACTCATGGTTTCTGGAGAGAAACATTGCTGTTGTGTTTTTCAGGTTTTTCATTTTTATTTTTTGCTCTTTGAGCACCACATGCCGAGTGCTATCAGACATCTCCACAGCCAATATCACCAGCACTTGGCAACTCACACCAAAACAGTCTAGATTAATAAACAGCACCACAGGAAAGAGGAAAAATATATATTTTTCAATTTTGGGTATATCTCTAAGAACCTGTGTTTCCAAACACCACAGTAGCTTACTATCTGACATTTCCCCTGTGAAAAAAAGATACAACACCAACCAGGTGAGGATCCTATACTTTATCACCTGCAGGGAGACACATTACACTGGTAACATCACCGTGGAAACTCTCAGGTGTCCTGATCTCCAAAGGAATCTGTAGCTTTGATAAATGGAGCCTTGAAAGTATTCATTAGTTAGCCAAGCATTGAGATTACCCTGCTAATGCTAGTGTGGTTTAAAAGGAAAAATGTGGGCCAGACAGAAAAAAAACTTTTTGCCTTCTCAAAAGAACCATTTCCAAAGGAAAGTTGAACAATTTCACTTTAGCTCTGTGAAGGCGTCTGGCTGAGCAGCAGCTTAGGATCCATTAATAGACATACTGTATGTCTACAGTTTGGAGAAACCACTCAGTGCCCACTGTAGGAAAAAGAAACACTGATCAATAAGTGCTGTGTGTGGTTCAATAAGTGCATTGATCATCACACAAACAAACACATCACAACCATGGCGGGAAAAAGAGTGCTTGGGCCAGGTCAATACTTCTCAACCTGACCTGATGTCTTCTTACGCTTGTCTCCACTTGCCCTCTAACACCGGATCAGCCATCAGCGTGTCAGACATGTTTGCTCCTCATTTTAATCATCATAAAATTAGATTATATTTCATGAATATAACAGATTTTCATTAAACTGTCAAGACATTAAGGATTTTAGCAACCAAGCATAATCTATTTTAAGAGAACTAAAAATGTGGGATGAATTAATTGATGTGCACCTTCACATTTCACATTAGAGTCAATAACATTATTAATGACTGTTACTTCTCTGGCACATCCCACAATAGCTGAGGAAAGAATGATATGATTTTTATTGCAGCACACAATTTAGATGAAAAATACACAGTTCTCTGTAAACCACAGTTGTCCAGTCCAATGCAAAGGTAAGGAGTTTTCTTTCTAAACAGTGAAGTATCCGTGTGTCCTTCATGATATCCACAGACGGTAGTCTTTCAAAGAATCTCAGGGACAGGAGCAGACAGATACAGATCCAGGATGTTTATTTTGCCAAACAAGGACACATCATATAAGGACTTGTCTGACCTGAACAAGTGGGGAACAAGGCTGGATATTCACAGTGATGGTAAGTCAGGTGCTACAAACAGTGCTGTAGGCTTGAGGGCAAAGTAAAGTCCAGAGTCAGATTAGGTCTTTAAGTCTGTACAGTGGCAATGATCAATATTTTTACTTGAATCACATGACTTTTTGTCTGTAAGAGGGGTCCCTGATAATTATAAATGCAATGAGAAAGAGGGTCTGCTCTTTTTTACATCTTTTCTCAAAAAAAAAAAAAATCGATTAAGTCTTTGTCTTTTGGTCATTGAGCACTGTGATTGGCTGTTAAACACTATGATGTCACCGCTAAAATAAGACATAACTCTCTCTGTTGCAGCTTCACATGTAGATAAAACTGACATAGTGATAACAGAAATTAATGTTTTGAAATATCTGATTGTTGCAGAGCCCTCACTCGTTAGAAATGATTTGGATCATTACAGGTTACCTTTACCACCCATTTTGAATGTTTGTCAATTAAATGGGCGTCACCAGAGGTTTTCAGCCTGAGTTATTCATGAAGGGGTGTGCCACACCTACTAGTGGGTTCATTAGGTCATTATCAGCCCATCGAATGGCTAGTTTATTGTTATATATCAACCTCTAGTGGCCATAATAATTTTGACAGGATCAAACGGAGAAGTCAGCTTACACTGGTATAAAGAGCAAGAAAGTCAGAGGACCTTTGGTGGTCGATGAGTCAAACAAACACAGAACTTTAACACAGGAGACCAGGCTTTGTGTCTTGTGTGAAACCATATTTTAACTTATTTCACTGATGCAAGTTGCGTAAGTTTGTCACGTTAAATAAGGTAACAAATTAAAAAATTTAAGGGCCGATAATGCCCTTCTGAGCCTTTTTAAACCACATCTACAGTATTAAGCTGATATAGCCACTGATGACATCCATTCAGTCAAGTGGTAACATTTGAAAAGGGGGCGTCAGCTCTACAGAGCTTTAAAGCAAATCTTGCTAAGTGTGCTACAGCCAGGAGATGGGTAGCTTATCTTGGCACAAAGACTTCTCCTCGTGTTTTAGAAACACATTGAGTGTGTGCACACTTCTATTTTAACCATCTCAAAAACTCTTTCTGTGCCTTCTGACGTCCTCGGTGATGCGTTTGGCATAATATCCAACAGCTGAAGTATGACTCCAAAGCACAATGATGCAAGGATGGCGGACGGATAAAGTCTGCCTCAGAACCAAAGATGCATCAGATGGTGATTTGGCTCACATGCAAATGGAAAAAGCCTCAAGTCACTGCAAGAGTGAGGCATTACTCGACAGAACTGTTGAGAGAGATGAGAAAATAGACAGTGTTGTATCCTAATTGACATAATAACAGAATAACAGAAAACATAGTTCACCTAAAAACTCAAAGTTCTTAGTTGCATCAGATGTTAGTTCTCTTTAAGACACCTAAGAGAAGTCCAAACTTTGAGTTGTGTTCCTGAATTTGACACTGACCTTTAATATGCACAAAACTGACAAAGAGACTTGTCCCCATAAGCTACGGCAGCCTGTGAGTGACACAAACACTTGTTATGTTTCAAGAGAATTCAAGCTAATTAAAGCATAGATCCAAAGAAAAAAAATCATTGCCTCCGTACAAGAAATGCCTTTGTTGAGTCTTTGATTCTCCACAGATAAATTCCACACTGTTTTTGCCACAGGGCAGAAATAAAAAATAACATTGCCCCTTTAAACACTTCTCACCAGTCATTTCCACAAAGCACATTACAGGGGGGAGATAATCCAGTGGCAGCGGACAGTTTGCTCTGAGGTATTTCGGAGATGCTTCATGGTTGGGTCAGCCAACAGCTGCTGGAGGTGAGATATCTGGGATGAAGTCCTCTCCCCAAACGACGTCAACTCTATTTTAATTCTCCACGCAGCATGGTGCATTGACACCTGGGCTGAACACATGGTTAAAATTAGGGCCACTGCAGGGGACCTTGACAAACAAGTGACTTTGACTGAATTTATCAGGGCGTCCCTGGAGTCAGACACTTCACACACACAAAACAGTGGTCGAAGAAAAGTGAGTTTTATTTTAGTTTGTGGTATTTATAAGTAGTTTAAAATGTACTTACATTTGTTGCAAATATAAACTGTAAATGGCTACATTTATATATTCAGAAACTGTACTTTTCTGGATAATTTTTACATTATCCTTCTAATCCATTACAAATTCATTGCCAGATTATAAAAATACTGCATAAACATTTTGAATTTTTTATTCAGAGTACTGCTTCCTTTGGTGAACCAGAGAAAAGACAAAAATCATATTTTTTAAGTTCATTTAAAAAAGAGGAAATTGAAGAAAACATGAACAAAAACATATAAAATAAGTTTTGCTAATTAAATCCTTCCGTACTTACCGTAAACTTCTTTGAAGTTTTGAATTTATTTGGTTTTAGTGGAAAAAAAAAAAAAAAGATAATAAAAAATCTTGATTAAAAAAATCTGATATTCCCTCTTTCTGTCGTAATAAATCTAATAAAATAAATAAATAAATAAGTGACATGTAAATGTTTACAATCATGAAACCAGGGTACACTATAGGGAAAAAAGTGTTATCTCAGCTGCAAATGTGGTCTGATAGAGAAGAAAAGATTATTTGTAGAAAACATATTAGCTTTTAGCCAACAAACCAAGTTCCTTTATTTCCTCTGAGTCAAACTTTTAAGGAAACACAAGGATGGAGTCTGTTTAGCCGGAGCTGCGGCTTGAATATTTCAGGTTATGGATGAACTGTCGAGTGTCTGACAAGACCCACTATATAAACTTTGAACACAGGCTCTCCGGGAGACATCGACAGTTGTAAATATTTAATTCAGTGCCTCCGACAATGCATGCCACTGAAACAAATCTTTACCAGATTGAATTCAAGATAAATAGCACGGAAATATCACCAGAGCTGATACGCAGATTTTCATGCCATCGTTTTGTCAGGGTGGCCTTGTTGGGGGTTTGTGTTCCACAGATCGCGTTTTAGTTTATCCAACGTGTCAGCACTTCTTAAGCAGCACCTCAAGTGTCTGTCGCATATTATACATGTACAAATAAAGTAGATAACAATACGGTACATGAAGGCTTTTGAAGTACCTAAAGTGTTTTTATATAAAAGTCATAAACTATGATTACATGAATGAATGAATATTCCAATACCTTATGAATGTTTTGACTATAATAAGCCAACTGGGCTCAGACATGTGAAAGACTCCCTTACATCTTCTGTGTTGGACAAAAAAAAATACACAGACTGTCTTTCCCCAGAATATCAGGGATGAACTTGAACTCTCATGCAGGTGCTGCTGTTAGTTTAAAACTGCAGCTTTACTTCAGTTTGTAGTTCACATCAGAGATGCAGAGAGCACACAGACCCCACTATGACTCTCCTGCAAAATATTATAATACTTTTTATGCAAAACCATCAAAAAAAATCTGAGATGCAGTTTCTATTCCTGCTTTTGCTACTAATACGTTTTACTGTATTGTAATGAAATGTTAATGTAGCCTCAGTATGCCGTGCAGCTGTAAGATGAAGGAAAAAATAAACAAAACCATACGCAGCAAAACACTGGAAGCTTGTTCAACTTCAATAGTAAAAAAAAAAGAAATTCGGCTGCATTAAAAATGACATTAAACTGAACTTAATTTTAATCATTAGTTCAAAGATACCTCATTAGTTGTGAAATATAAAACCAGCTAAGTTTATTGAACTTGAGAAAACAAGTTTAAATGTGATCAAAAATACACATTTTTTCTTCACTGTGGTTTATCAGTCTAGATTGTGTTGGTGTACGGATGCAGAGTGACTGATTTCTCTTGATATATAATAGAACTTGTGATGCTCAAAAGCACCAAAAAACATACATTTGAAGCATGCTTCTACTTACTTACTCTGCTTACACTGGAGAGAAGGCAGACATCTCTACGGCCGATATCTCAAACACTCTGCAACTCACACCAAAAGTACGTAAACTGATAAATTTCACAACACAAAAGAGGAAAAAAAAAAAATGTAGTTTTGCTTTTGGTGGAATTGTCCCTTTAAGTTGTTTCAATAACTGTTAAGTCACATTAAAAAATGTAACAGTCAGATCAGTTTTCCATTGAAATTTTCTCTCAAACAGCTGTGGCTGCTACTGTGAGAGTGTGTTTGGGAAATTTGAAGTTTAATTTCCTTTTCAATTGATAAAACCTCTATATATGATTAAGTTAAGGACAAAGGATTATATATATATATATATATATATTAGTTTAAATGTAAAAGGGGATTATTTCAAAGGTCTCTAATATTATAATAATTTGCAAGACGTTTCCTATACGGGGAGAGAAGAGGGATGTTCTTTGGAGGAAAGCTACATTTAAACTCGAGCAGAGTTTATTTATTATCAATTTATTGTTGTAAACGTTTGTAAATGGCCTGTGCAGATTGTGCACCAACTAAATCACTTTCAGGGGGTTACTCGAGCACTTAAACTGTCTCTAGTCTCATTTTAATTGGTACCAAAATTACAGCTCTTTGAAGGTCTTGGTAATGGTGAGAAAATTTAAGTGTTAGACATTTTTTTTTGGTATTGGGTTTTGGTTGCCAAATTAAAGTACTTAAATCAGAATTAAGGGCAAAGAAACACAATCAGGAAACTGGACAGGAAAGTGAACGATACACATCTCAATTCAATAACAACTAAACGATGTGTAAACCTGCGATCACAGAAATGATCAACACAGTTTAATTTTTAAACTTTTATTCATTTAAATTCTCAAGTGTTAAAGCAAGAACAAAACATTTATAATGTCCTTTGGTGGGATTTTATTACACTTTATTAATACTGTATATGTAAACTGATATTCTTTGATGCCAGCACGTTGCCAATACAAAGGAAAATCAACTGCACAACTAAAAGTAATATCAACAAATAAAATAAGTGGATGAAAGGAATGGAAATCAAAAGAAAAGAAAACCATAAACCATTGCTTCTGCATTTGGATGTTTTAAATAGATACATTAAAGGTTGCCTTTTTTCAATCACAGTTTGGCAAAGATACAAAAGGACTACATGACTCTTTTTTTTGTTTTGCTCTGTCGAGAAAAGAACTTGCAAATACACCGATGGTTTTTCTATGCACCTCTCGTCAGCTTGAGTGAAAACTATCCTCGGACCATGATCGTAGGGAGCGTGGCGGCTCTAAGATAGAAAAAGAATCAGACAGCTTTATTGGAGTATCTTTTTGCAAGAGAGGGGAAAAAGGTGGGGGAGGGGGAAGGGGCTTCTTACACATGTGCATCACTAACATCGGACAAAAGAATCTTTCAACCAACAAGGGTTTACAGAGTAACGTTCACAAAAGCACAGGTCTGTGGCAGCATGGCGAGGGGCTTTGGGATTGGAGGGAGGGAGGATGAACAGGAGGGAGGATGAGATAGAGCTCGAAGGAGAGACAGAAAGCTAGAGGGGGGATCGACGTGGGCGAGGTTTTTTTTTTTTGTGTGTCACAAAGTGGCAGTCCGGACAGATTTCCTTCTATCCACAATGCACTGACAGCAAAGAATGCGTGTTCCTGTGTTTGCTCCTCTTTTTGTTTGTCGTTGTATTGAAGAATAACGGTTACGTTTCAGAGGCCAGTCAGTCAGCCATTCAGCGGGGACAGTTTCTTTGAGATCTCTTCGGCGTCAGTCCAGCCAACATTAACTCGCAGAAGCGTCCCAGGGGGATCGGCGGCCACTGCCGGCTCGGTTCGCGAGCTGATTGGTCGCAGCTGTTGTTGCCGTGGCAATAAGGGAGGAAGTGAACGAGTCTGTCATCTTCAGTTATCCCTTCTCAAAACTGGAAGGAGCTCAAGTACCTGGTATGGCTTAGAAGGGGAGGGGGACTCATTGTTCTTTGCACATTTTACTCTTAATAGGCGCTCATTTCTTTTATAATATCTGGCATTTTTAGAAGTATATGTTTTTTCATTTCTATATATTCTTTGAAATTAAATGAAAAGTTTTTGCACTCATTTGTCTGGCACATTCCCTTTATTGTCAGCGCGAGTGTCCATTGAGTCTGGCGGCGGAGAAGCTCAGTACAGTACAGTCCAGAAAGCTCATGGTTTGTTCTTGTTTAATGGTTGTTGATTATCTGAAAGGGGGGATGGGAAGGTTTAAGGTGGAGGCGGCGGGGAGTTGATCACTCCCACCAGGTCATGGGTCTCTTTAGAGCACGGCGGGCCAGCAGGAGGCCTCTCTCAGGAGTGCCGAGCCCAGCAGCAGCAGCAGCAGCAGCCTGGGGGATGATGGTGGCGTCAGGGGGGCCTGGCCCGAATCTGGGCCGCCGCAGCCACCAAGCTCAGACTCGCAGCGGGGCTTCTCACACTGCAGGCCTGAGTAGTCTGAGGGACAGCTGCAGCGGACGTTGTTGATACACACCCCGCCATTTTGGCAGCGCAGGAGCTCGTTGTCACACACCCGGGCTGCGGTGGGAGCAATGTAAAGACAGGAGAGAGGAGTGAGAGTCTCACATGCGAGAGATTTTCGGGTGACACTTTACTTGAAGTGTACAGTGATGCATCAAAGGCGTCCTATAATAGACAATTAAATACCAGAAAAATGTCATATCATTGAATCATCTCCTCAGTTGCCCTATTACGAAAGAATTAAATTGAAGAAATCTCTATGGGAAATGAGGAATTCTCTCATGATTCTAACAATTCAAAAACTCACAAAACGTTTTCTTCAAGTAAAGTGTTACCATATTTTATTCCATGTTGAATTTAGATGAACTTTTACATTTTGGAAAATAGGCTTATTGTATTTCTTCCTGAGCTGATGGGCATCATTCCTCGTACCTGTACAGTATATAGGATGCTAGACACAGCAGCTCGTTAGCAAATGTTTGGTTAATCAGTACAGAATCTAAAGTTTAAAAAGGCACTAAGGCTGTTTTTACTATGTTTTTGTGCCAGTAACTTCCTCGCTTCTTCAACCCCAAAAAGCATCACAAATGGACACATAACTACCCATAAAACGGTAAAGTATCATTTTATGCACACATTGGCTGCTGCCTCCAGCTTCATATTTATTGTACAGATGTAAGAGTGCTGTCAATATTTTCATTTTACTTTCTGCAAAAAGGCAAATCAGCAGATTTCCCAAAATGTATGATTGCTTCAACATTTTATAATGCAATTAATTGGATTTGCAAAACAATCCCTGATTTATATCTTAGTAAGTACCATATGAAATATATGTTATTCTTTAAGGCAAACTTTGCAGTGCATGCATCCTAATTACATCAAGCAAAATTAGACCATATCAGGTTAGTAATGTTAGTATAAATTTATTGGTAAAATCAAGTGTTAAAGCCACCATGTGTAGCATTTGAATTTTACGTAGGAGCTTCAGAATTTACGATAAGGATTTTTACTGATGTGTTTTATGTTGTAGAACAAAACTCCAAAGTCTCTTAAGGTAGTGTTACCCACAGACCTTATTTCAGACATCTTACCAAAAACCCATTCAGAAAACCTGTTGACTTTGAGACGAGGGAATGGGAGTGATCAAATTATAACTCATTTCTAGGTTGTAGGACTAATTTCTGGGGAACTGTATTGTGCTATCATGATAATAATGAACATGGCATCACACCTAGTATTCAAATTTAAGGTGATGACAAACTTTCTATATTTTAAACTTCCCTTCAAGAATTTAATACCCACTTGCAGATATATTTACATTGTCATAGTATGCAGTTTTTTCCTCATTTTTAAAAAATATTTAACCTCTATCACATCCTTTTAATAATATTACATGGAACAGAAAATTACAGCGCCTTTTAAAGTTACAAAAAATAATGTAAACATAATAATTCTGTCTGTAGTGTGAGCAAATACCCTTTTTATCATTTCCATTTCTTTAATAACAGAGTTGATTAAAGCCTTGTCCCATCAGCGATGTTTCCGCACAGAAATCCTCAAAGGCTGACAGGCTTCCCCGTACAGCACTGTCTTTAGACAAACTGAACGTCAGGTGAAAATTGGTGTATATTTAGAGCTGGGACACCGAGGCCACTCTATTCCCAGTGGAGGCAAGCTGTCAAGCAAGCTGGAGGCAAACAAAGCAGCGCCGCACAAACTAATAAACCAACAGAGACAAATAAACAGTGATAAACACAGAGGCCACTTCTGCCCATTTCAGTCCTTTACGGGAGTGGAAAACAATGTGGTGAGCAATCTATGAACTCTATAGGACATAAATATCACAATAACAAATATCAGGCCTCTCTCCTAATACTCAGGATTGGATGCATGCTGTCTCCCAGGAATAGCCAAATAGGGCTTTTATGGGAGGCTTGTTAAGAAACATTGACTCTGTGAAGCCTATTTGTACCATGTCTGCTTTGTAGGAGAAAAGAGAGCTGCTGTTTGGCTCAGTAAGTTTTGCTCCAGGCCACAGCTCACCAATTACCATGCACAACTAGATCCAAATAAGACACCTGAACTCTATCTCGGTCCTTTTTTTTTTTTTTTTTTTACTTCAACTGACATATCAATTTCATGAGCAATTCAACCACTCCGCTGACACTAAACATATGAGTCAATTTATAAAACTGCAACAACGGTTTGTCTTGGTTTTCTCAATTGGTTTGCTCTTCATGATCGGGCTCTAACATAAAAATGTTTCCTTCAAGATGACAAGAAAGAGAAATGTATTAATTAAAAAATCATGTTTTCCCCCATGAGGCCTTGATATGATCAGAGACTCCTTTAATTAGATAATGACCTTTCATCTGGTCCATCTTATCCCTCTTAGCTTTCATGATAAAATGCAAACATGTGATGTGTTTCTAGGGCATTCAGAGTGATGTTTTTTTTCTTCTCTGATCTAAAAGTATCATAGAAACACTTGAAATGATGTGCTAGACATGATTGTGTACACACACCTTTGCAAAGTCAAATCAGCTCAAGGTCAACCATGTTCAAAAGGGCTCAAGCATGAAGGACCTGGATGTTATGCTTAAACTATGCTAGTCTGTTAAAAGACATAAAATTATGGCAGTTTATAGCCTTCTACCATATCTCAAAATAAAGGAGAGATGTGGCACTGAGCTTTTTGTGACAAAAGCATATTATTTGAGTTATATTTGATTTACACCATATTCAAGATGGCATTTCCTACTTGAAAGGCAACACAAGCCAGACTTGTTAATTAAAGTCTACAACAGCTTGTGAGGAGATTTCAGCCAATCAAGTGATACTGGCCTATGTTGTTGGGTATTAACAGAAATAAGTAACTTTTTGGTGATTTTTGGTGATATTTATTCCCAAATCAGGGTAGTTGAATTATTTAAGCTTTAGCTGCAAACAACTTTGATGTCTTTAAAAGTTAAATTCACCTACTGCAAGATGAACTTGTAGCCAACAAGAAGACTCTAAAAAGGAGGGTCACTGTGTTGCATGTGAAAGCACACTGGTGCCAGTCTCCCTTTCTCCTAACAGCAGGTAGTATTGTACATGTGTTCGATCATCATCAATAGCTAACCAAACTTCAAAATTTCAGTTATGTTTAATAATATTCAGAAGGGGTAACTGCACCCAGCTCTCTTCATAATGTTTCCTGATATTGTCTAGAGAAGGTGCTAGGGTTAGGGACTGTATATAGTACTCCTTTGGGTACCCGCCAAGTTATATTTGTACTAATAAGTACCAGTTCACATCAACTTCATTCAATTCAACTGGTACTTAGGCATCTGGGTGAAAACAATGTTAAATACGAGACAGAAGTGCTGCAAAGTGCCCCAAAGCTGAAACCACAGAATTTCGGGGCCAGCTAGTAAGCTCCGGAGAGCCGTAGGGTTCAAGTTCAGACACGAGGCAGACGAGGAGATCATATCACAGTTAAGGGCAGATGAGGACCCGAACGCAAAACAAAAAGGCAGACAGGTTGTATCAAAAGAGAAAATATCCAAAAACAAGCTAGTAACAAAACTCAAAGTACAAATGAAACACAAATCAAAAAACTGAAATCAACCTGGAACACATGAGGATCACAGGGACCTCAGAGGTGAAGATATCAGCAGTGAACACAGCGGGGACAACAGACAAACTGATGAGAAACAAAGGGACCAATTACAAAAACGAGACACAGCTGGAGTAGGTGGACATGGGTAAAAGGAGGGAAACACAGGGATTGGCTGACAATCAAAGGTGTGGCAGGGAACACAAGGGCGGGGCAAACGAGGCTAAAACAGAGCAGGTGTGCGGGGAAGACTCTGGGAACAGGGAAGGACAAATGAGACTAATAAAAGACAGGTGTGACAGAAAACAGGGGGGACACAGACAAAGGCAGGAAGAACTGAAGGACACATTGACTCCACAAGGGAAAGACAGAGCATGTGAGACTAATCAGGGTGAGGCAGATGGGAAAACATAAAGACAGGAAGTAAAATCAGACAAGACACACGAGGAGGTTGAATTTCAAAGTAAAACAGGATATAAACTTGGAGATGGAACAGGATAAAACACAAACAAAAAACCTTCAACAAAGTTGACAATATAAAAGAATACAAACAAAAATCCAGGATCATGACGTCCACGGCTGCAATAGTTTTGCAACGGTCTTTTTTCTTTTCCATTATTTATTTTCCCATTTCCCACAACCTTTATTGCTTACCAAAACTTATTACTTTGTTCGTCAGTGAACTAAATTAGCATTTGCACTTAATATCTCTGTGAAGACACCCGTCATTAATTTCGAGGAAAAAAAAAACAATTAAATTTAGTAGAAATAATCCCTGGAAAGGTTTAAAAGATGTGTACAGAGAGCTGCAGTGTTGGTAAGTGAAAGCAAATGTTACAGCTTCTCTAGCTTACATGTTGTTGTGACTTAAGAGTGTGTTACAGGCCCCAAAGAAGTGCATCAGCTTTGTAGCCAATTTTCACTGTGGCCAAACAGTAAAGTCGTCACATATTGCAACTTTGCGAGATGACTTCTGCATCGAAATATTCCGTCTTAGGTATCCTTTTGCGTCTGCTCTTTACATTCTGGGATGCTGCTACCATGATGTCAACTAATGCACACATGGTGAGATGACGCAGCACGTGGTTATGTTAAGGTTACAACAGCACATGGCAACCTATGCTGGGTCATCAACAAACGCACACCCTGACACTGATGGATAGGTTTAGGATACAGAGTCGTGAAAGGTTTGGACAAGGGGAAGGAGGCACATGATAATGTGAAGAAAAAAACCATCAAATTTCAAACCGGAAGGAAACACCAGACTCCCGCATCAAAGTCTGCGTTGGTTCGACCCATCCACCTCCTCTTCCTCCTGCCCTATAGACGCCCTGACGCTGTCCTGACGCATTTCATGCGCATGCAACAGGTTCCGACCATCTGGCAGTGTATAATCTGGTTTGGTCTCACCCAACACCATCCAACAGCATTTAATGTGCACCCGAAAGGTGCCTTTTAGTGTCGGGCTCTTAGACTAAAAACACTGTCAAAGCGGCACTATTTTACAAGTTTGGAATGAGAACGGGCTGCTCTGTGGTGTGATACCATGTGGCCCAAAAATGCTTTGCAAGGTGGAGGGCAAGCACATCCAAAAAAACTTTCACAGTTGCCATACTGAAAAAGTCAAACTAATGCAAGGTAAGCAGAGTACTACTTTGTGATGATGCTTTGAAATGCCTGATAAAGATCTCTGTTAGATTAAACATTTCACAATTACATAATGCTGGGAGCTTTTAATACAGTGAGCGGATATTCTGTTTCATTCTTGACAAAAATACTTACAGACTTACATGGCAAAAGAGGTGCCTCTGAAGCAGTGGATACTTTTTTTTTGAGTGTCACAACCCCTGCGTGTTATTTGTTTCACTATCAGAATTTGATCCATTTAGTTGCATGATTTTTCTACATATAAGTTAGTGGAGTGCTAAACTTGAAGTAGCTGGCTCGACCAGTGGAAGTCTCTAGTGCGCCATGTGTGTCGATTTGCCACTCAGTGCTGAAGCAGTGCCGATCATCCAATTTAATTTAATAATTTTATACGCAGCAGTTAACTTTTTTGCCTTAATATGCCAATAACCATTTTTTACTGGAATGCATAGGGCCCCGCCTTCAACTCTGTATCCAGTTCCTTTTTACATCTACAGTATGCTAGCTAATAATTTGTGCTACATTACTTGTACAAATGTAAAATACGAATGCAAACTGCGCGGTGTTGTAACATTTGGTCAAGTCCCACCTTGGCTGAAGGATCTGATGGCCCCTATCACTGAGTCCAATTTTAATCAAAGGAGCCATTATTAAATTAATCTTGTTATGATTACAGTCTCGCCTGTGATAATAGGTCAGATCTGTTCTGTTTGGTCATATATCACAATGGAGTTGAGCTGTATGCAGCTGCTGGACACGGATAACAAGGAAAACTAATGCAAAGATTTAGAATAAAAAGTATCCTGTAATGTGTTTTTCTTTCTTTTTATGTGGACGCTTTTTTCTGTCAAAAGTGACACAAAACAGATATGATGGGTTATTGAGAGAGGTTATTGAGCATTGATGCCAAACTTTGGCATCAATGCAAAATTTGAAAGCTGTCACCATGACGTAATGACCCTTCCTTCTTTTATAGTGTTTTTTTGTAGTCAAAAAGCAGTACAACTCCAGTGTCAAAAAGGTGAAAAATGAAAGTAGGCTAAGTCCAAATACAGCAACATATGAAGTGGGGAAAAATGGCTTATACCTTTCAGAAGTGAAAAGGCAAAGAGGTAGTCATGAAAGCACAGGTCATTCAGAAATGAAAATGTTGCCTTTTATACTAACTTTTAGCAGTTCCCTTTCAGGTGAAGCTGCCCTTGCCTGCTTTGCTTGATGCGTATTATGTTTACATATAGATTTTGAGAGTGAATTTTCATTTTAAGGTGAACCACTACTTTAAATATTAATTATGCATGATGCTCAACATTGCATTGCACGTTCAGCTGACTTCAAAGTAAAGTTCAGGTAATGGCCGACCCCTGCAGGCAAAGCATTTCATTGGCTGCCAATTAAGTAATGCTAAAGTCCAGAATGAAAAAGAGCTATTGATTTTTTAAAAACAACATCAGCGGCAAGTTTGTCCAAGATGTATAACAGGGTCATAGAAATTAATGACACTAGGGTACAGAAAGCACCAGCATAGTGCATTATGTTTTAAGATACTAAAGATGGGTATCCTAAAGATGGGTATAGAATTGTGTTGAAAGCCTAAAAACTCAAATGGGGTATGATGAATTCTTCTCAGAGCTCTTTTATCTCTTCTCAATCTCGCACATTAACCATTTCTCGGCATGTAAACACAGCCAGCACAGGCAGTAAATGACAAGATTTGTAGCGTTTGCTTTTGATATGAGTGATAATATTTAGAGAGGGGACCGGTGAACTAGGTGTGCCTGTCTGAGACTGTGATGTGTTTGATGAGAGATTTGAGTTTTAATTGCATTCTTCAGTCTGCATGCAGATAGAGTCTTGTCCATGCACATAAATACTGCAGCAGTGGGGAAGCAAGGGGAGGTCAAGACTGAAAAGTTTTCAAACCATTTCAGTCGAGGAATAACTCAAGCATTGTTAGCCCCTTGGGCAAGCATTATTTCATTGGTTTCCCAGTTTAAACTTTTTTTCGAAAACATTTTGGGCAGCCAATGTGAGAACAAACCTTAAAACAGCGACGTGTGTTTTCCACTTGGATCCAGTTGTTGTTTAAGTTATTTTTAGAATTCCCGTGGAAAACCGGCTTTTTAAGTTATTGCCAGAGCAGCAGCAAGATTTATTTCAGCTACTAAAACATCAACAACAATACATGGAGAAATCCATAGCAGAGGCAGAAATGCTCATTTCTCCATTGTGGCCGCAGTAGACCAGAATGCAATGCAAACTGTCAGTACAACAGAGTGTAAAACCTGCTGCACTCTTCACCAAGGTCGAATATTATACAGCACCATTCTTCTTCTTTTTCTCTTTCTGGTATAACTAATACTATCACACATGTACAGCACAGAGAACACCGTTTTCCCATTAAAGGCATTCTGGGAGATGTAATTAATGAAATAAAAATAAACTGAGTATAGTGGGGAACACTAGAGGTTAAATTCTAATTGAGTACCAAAGGAAAACATATCTTTTATGTCAATAAAATGGCAAGTTGGATTTCTAATTTATGCCCATTTTCAACCCTCCTCAGTCTCATTGTAGGAGGAGAGAAAGTCTGAGGCATAGAAGTTTTGAGAATATACAAATACTTCACACAATAATGTTTGTTTGATTTTCTAATCACTGCTTCATAGCTAATCTGACAAATAAAACTACTGATCCACGCTGTGCTCTGTCTCGCTGTATGTGACTTCCCATCTGTTTGACTCGGCCGTGCACAAAAACATTTTTTTTTCTTTCCACTTTCTTTTTTACTTTCCTTGTTACTTGTACACACTTAATTACTGCTGTTGTACAGCTCAGCAGGCTCAGTATTCCTCTCAGTAGTGAGTTTGTATGATAGCCGTAGCAGCCTTTGCTTTTACCTCTGCACTTGGTGTAGA
This sequence comes from Plectropomus leopardus, assembly GCF_008729295.1. Taxonomy (NCBI): domain Eukaryota; kingdom Metazoa; phylum Chordata; class Actinopteri; order Perciformes; family Serranidae; genus Plectropomus; species Plectropomus leopardus. The sequence continues at coordinate 17,444,232 of NC_056483.1, forward strand.
AAGAGGTGTGTGTGCTGACAGTGTGTATTCACACTATACACGCTGAATATATTTTTAAAAGAAACAGTGCATTTTAATGAACATTCACCTTTGTCAGGAACTGCTAACATTAACACATTATTAATTTTAAACTGAATTTAAATCATAGCTCTCCTGACTTTAAAGCACTTTCATTTACTTCCATATTGGTTTATTTAATTATTTCTAGCATGTTATTGTTAAGCTGCGTAAACTGCATTCAGTTGTGCCTCTTTGATGATGACTTTCTCCTTGTACTGTTGAACACCAATCAAAAACAGCAGTTCCTAAAAAGCCTTTTCTCTGTTATTTTGAGGGACTGACATCACCACCTCTCAATTTCAATGATGCTTGTCATCACTGAAAATGAGGGTCTCCCTCAACTGATTTCCTGAGTCTTAAATAAAGGTTACAATGAATTTACATAATTAAAGCCATAGCTCAATAATTTCTCATCATTTTATTGATTATAGTGTGTAGGATGTTGTATGGTATTTTTAACTGAAAGAAAGCTTCTTGCCAAGTAGGAAAGCCTTCCTATTTAAAATATTCTAACAAAGAAAAAACCCCAGTCTGTTGTCATTCTGAGGGATCCAGATGCCAAAATCTACCTTTCACACCTGCATGATACATCACTGGATGGTGTCAGCTAAGAACATGGCAGAATTGTTCATGTTGTTAATATATGCCTTTGGACAGCACCTGCTGAGGCAGCATGACACGCAGACGGGCGGCATCAGATGAGAATGCGGCCAGACGGCACATCTGCATGACATGCCAGTGTATGGCGTCATGTTGAAACGGGAGCACGCCGGTCCCTATCGAGCAGGTGGGATGGATCAAAGAATCATCCGACTTTCATTCGGGAGTCTGGTATTCACTTTCTGTCTCAATGTCTTGAATGTTTAAAGATACCTGAGGAGGCATAAGTCCACAGCAAAGCGGCAATATGTGACGACTGAAAAGTACTGAAAAGACAGTACCATTCTTTTTGCTAAATGGTTCTCCTTCTTCACATTCTTGCTGCTATACTTACATATAAAGATACCTTTTCTTCAATAGAGGCTATCTTTGTTTGAATAATTCAACACAGAACTGTCACTGAAGCCATCATTTATCTTTCATAAACTTCTTGTTGTGCGTTTTTGCTGCTGTGCCTGAGTTTTCATATGACTGGTCCCATTCCATACCTCCGATTGGATCAGAAAATGTTTCAGGCTCTGGGATTTGATGAATACCTGATAGGAAGCAGACAAAACTTTTCACTAATTGCTGACAATCTTCATGATAATATTACACTGGCTATCATCTTACAACCACAGGAAGAAATAGAGGCTGCCACCAGAAACTAATCCCTCAAAATCATGTCACCTTACAATGTTTAGGCGCCTTATTTAGGACGTCTTTGTCAGTCGGGACAGAGATTAATGTTGAGCTACAGGAGGGAGGCAGATAGATGTCACCACCTTGCAAAAAAAAAGTCTATAAATCTGAAGTAACTTAATCACAGTTGCAAACAGTGACACAAAGACAGGTCATGGTTGGTCAAATGCTGATTAGCAGCAATTATCAGCTGGTTTGAGAATATGTCATGAGTTTTTCAACCAGCACAAGACAAGTAAGAGAGCCCTAGAGAGGCCTAGTCAAACTACAAGTGCATTGGTCAAGAAATATGCTGCATAAAAACTGTCCGCAATGCTGGTTTTGTGACTAAAAGTTCTTTCTTTAACTGTCAAAAAGTTAAAATCCTTCCTCATGAGGTGTGGACTTTATTATGGCTACCTCCTGTAGGTGTGTCAGTCTGGCTTGGAAAAAACAATGAAAAATTGGTGACATTTGAAAACAAATGACACAGGGCATGCATTGTAAAATGGCCGGGGGAAATATAAACGGTAGACAGTAATAAATGGTCTGGAACTCAAAATGACCTGCATTCTCCTTTGGAAAATGTTAGTGTTGGATGACATTGTCCTGTTGTGGACTGGCGAGGGGGTGATGGCTACTCAAACAGATCACAGGCAGCCTGTCAAGCAGTCAATATTGACTCAGCTGTTGTTTTGTTGGTGTGCGACACGGCTGGATAACTGAGTTACCGAGCAGCATGCGTCCTGCCATGCCATTGCTTTTTCTCTATTGAGCCATATAGGGCACCTGCTGATATTACATTGTTACATCGCAGCCACGGCAAGTGTGAAATGCAGGTTCAGTTAGTGAATCAAATGGCTTGGTACATTGGGTTAGCTCATGTTATGGGTTAGGTCTGTATTTGTCAAGACAGCAAGTCCTGCGCATGTGCAGCACATTCTTCCAGCCAAAGCTCAGGAATCACACAGAGAGAGAAGATATTGGAGAGAGATAGCAGAGAGAGAGAGCTGAGGGGGGAGAACAGTTGGGAGCTGCGTGGGGGAGGTTTGTGGTTCTACTTACATTTGCAGCCATCGTCCCACAAATAGCCGGGTAGACACTGCTGACACTTAGGCCCTGTAGTGCCCTCCTTACATATACAAAATCCTGTGCCATTACAGCGATCACTGACTGAGCCAAAGGGATTACAATTACACTCTGGAAAAACAAGACACACACATACACACACAGGCTGGAAACAGGGTGGTGCTTTGATTTCCCGGCACTAGGATTTTTTCACAGCGCGGACCACATTCCACAAGCTCACTTATAAGCTAAACTATAACAACAAGACGCTTGATTACTTTTTAAAAAATAGATTTAAAGATTCATACAGGAAAAAAATGCTACCATTTCAACTGGAATGGAGACAGAATGAGAAATGAATGATTCAGGGATGCATGGACAATTTGTATTCATCACAGCATATTTGTAAGTATTACAGAAATTATTTAACTGTTAACATGGCTATACAATATGCAATGAGCAAATATGCAAAGCATTATCAGTAGCTTTGATTTAGGATGAACAAAGTGGGCTAATCTGCACATGCTTTTCTAAAATTCATACATTCAGGTACAGAGAAGGAAGAGATGGAAAAAGGAGACAGGAAATTTGATGAGCCAGTATCAGATGGATAATGGAAAGAAACAAAGAGTGAATGCTGAGGATTTAGAGGAATGAGAGAACAACACATTGAAATGGGCATTGTTGTAATATGTTCTTTAAGTCTCTCTAATTTTCAAAGGGATGTAAATATTGTCCAAGAATTTGGTGTCATTTTCAAATGCCACTCATTAACATCATTATCATTAAAGGGAATCGGCATTAGCCACAATTAGGTTTTGACAATCACTACAAAACACTATTAAAAAACAACCTGTCAAGTCTCTGGTGTCCTACGCTCAACTGACCTTCCAGCTTTCCACAGCGACTGGAGCACTCTGCAGTCAAAGTGACACCTATTTTGACAGTCTCTGACCATCACATTGCACCTTCTGTGGCCGTTCTGGCTGCACGTGGCTGCACCCGAGTGACATCCGAGGGTCAAGCAAGAGGAGAGAGGTGACGGCAAGTGACAAACGGGGGGGGCAGCTAGAGAGAGGCAGGGTGACGGTGAGTTTGGCACAAGGTAACGCTTCGATGACTCTTAACGCCTTGTGACGGGATTCAGCTGCTACTCTTGAGGCCATTTCATGTATATGACATATGCACTTGTGTGGCACCTCTGACTGGCGGTGTGACTTCTCCTGCGACATTTCTCTCAGAACTCTTGTTGCTTGTCAGACTCCCCCCCTCAGGACTCACAAATGCACCTGGCACTGAAAACTCACACTCCACATGCTAGCACAAGAATCCAAAAGGGAACCAAACTATAGCCTCAGGAACTATGTGAAACGCAATTTTCACACATTTTTACAAGAAAAACAGATGATGCAGTGTATGAATGCCTGCATAAAGGTCATGGACAAAATAACAGAAACACCAGATGAAAATGGCCTTTTAACTCTGACATCATGACACTGTCTTCACAGGCAAGTCCCTGATTCACAGATGATATAGTTACTTAGGTTGACATTTTCAGAAATATTAGTATAAAAATGGGAAACAGAAGAAACAGCCAACTTGGTACTGTTAGAGCAACTTTTACAATTCAGTTTTTGTAAGGATTAAACAAAAGAGATATAATTAGTTAATTAGGTAACTTTAGAAGTGGTGGTAAACTAATTTTGATACCAGTAGACATGCCATAGACTATACGAAAGAGGTGGACATAGCCACCATGCTTACCCCTTGTTTTGTTAACTACCATTTTAGAGCCTAGAGTTTGGCATTTGGTCATACCAGCCATCTTGGTTTGGAGGCATGGAGGCAGGAGGGTGTGCAGATGATGAGCCAGAAATTACTATATTTGGGCAATAGGGTGGAGCTATGGAGGAGCAGAGGGTGGATCTAGCTGAGAACCCAAAGACACTACGCACACCCACCTGTACTGGCAACCAGACTGCACCTTGCTACGCCATGCAACTTACTTCCAAAAAAGGCTTAAAATGTATTTACTGGAAAATATTAACAGCCTACTCTGGAGGGTATCTTTTAGTACATTTGAATGCTAAACAAGACATTTCTAGGCCAAACTGTGACAATAAACTTTCAGAACTTAAAACACAATATGAAAGTTCTAAGATGATAACATGGACAACAGCGCAAAACAAGTGCAAGGCTATTTAAGTTTACACAGTGCCATAAATACACATTTCTACACCTCTGTCCTGTCTGACAGGTCGTTGTTGAAGCCACTTGTCAATCACAAGGTAGCCACACCCTAAAGTGCACCCTGTTTTTTTGTCCATTTAATTCTAAATGTGATCATAATTTACAAAATGAACATCATGCTGTATTAAAGATGACTTAAAACTAGCAGTTGAGACCAGAAACACAGGAGAATGTTTACCGAGGTAATAAATCAATTGAGAAGTCAAGTTCAAGTCTCTTTTACACTTATTTATGGGTAAATCACTGGGCTAACCTTTCAAGCAGTGCATCACTTTTCACTATTCATACATGAACTATTTTTAGGAACGTTACTGTCCTGCCCCTTTTCACGCATGCCATGATAATGCCAGAATAAGTGGGGCAAGGGACAGTCCAGCTAATGGCAATAATGCAGCACTTGTTGATGAAAACTGCAATAAAACTCAACTAAAGAGGAAGATGGGGCAATAATGGATGTATATGTGGCGGAAGACGTCTCTTTTTATTTTATAAAAAAATAATTTTCTTGAAAACTTTAGGGATAGACTGCATGTGTGAAAGAGTTGATAGACTTCAATGCAGTCAGACTTCTTTTGTTATAGGTGGAGCCGCTCCCTGTTGGCCATAAAAAGGATGCAGGTTTAAGACGCTTCTGAATTGGCTCCCACATATTTAGACCCAGAGGCTACGTCTATTTCTTTTATTCGCTCTTTGAGATGAACCTATAGCAGCTGTTTCCCCATTTCAAGTCTTTGCAAAGCCTCATCAACTTGCTCCTGGCTTTAGCTTCATGTTTAATTTACAGACACAAGGCTGTTTTAGGTGTTTCCATTAGTTTGTGCACATACTATAGCCTTTTATATATATTTGCCTATCAAATCATTCTATTTTTAAATTATTGGTTGGCTCAGTCACTTTTTGCACCTTGATTACAAGTAAAAGGTTGAAACTAAACCAAATGTAACATAGCCTATTGCGTCAATAAATACAAGCCCTCAGCTTGACACCAACTGTAACATACTAACTTCCATCAACAAACAAAAGCTGGCAGCAAAAAAACAACTGGAACATAGCCTACTGTGTCAGTTTATACAAGTTAGCTGCTAGAAACCAACTGTAACATACTAACTTACATCAACAAACAAAAGCTGGCAGCAAAAAAACAACAATAACATAGCCTACTGTGTCAGTATATACAAACTAGCAGTTGGAGACCAACTGTAACATACGAACTTACATCAATAAATAGAAGCCAGCAGCTAGCTAGCTCTAAAACTGCACCAACCCCAATTAGTTGACAATTATTATAACCATGCCTGAAAGGAATGACTGAAAATCACTCATGCATTGTGATATTGTATGTCTTACTAAAGCTGAGTGAAGGGCGTCTTCCACAAAACACTCCACCATTGTGCAAAAGCAGAAGAAGCAAACCAGGAAGATGTGGAGACCACTGAAAAACATGGAGGCAGGAGGGTGTGCGGATGATGAAGCGGTGGGGGGGTGGAAGATGACACTTTCTCAGGTGACGAGTCAAAGACAAGAGGAGAGGCGAGGAAAGTGTTTGTGAAAGCAGAGTGGCAGTGAAAGGGGCCGAGTGGGGGACTGACCTATGCACACATTTTCATCGTCCAGTTCTGCCGAGGCATTGCGGTAGTAGCCCAGCTTGCATAGCTGGCAGTGCTGGCCCCTAGTGTTGTGCTTACAGCTCACGCAAATGACGGTGTTTAGCAGCTCGATGTAGCTGCATCGGTTGGAGTGGCCGAAGCATTCGCAGTCTTGCAAAGAGAGTGTGAAGGGAAGAGAAGGGAGAAGGAGAGAAAAAGAAAGAAAGAAAGAGAGAGAGAGACGCGGCAGGAAGTGTTGGCATTGTTGCTGTTGCTGCGAGTGCTACGGCGGAGGGGTTAGCAAGAGTCTGAGCGAGGCACCATGGCATGCAAGGTTAAAAATGGAGACTGCGTTGTGAAGGAGGAGATGTTGGGGAAAGTGATGAGAGTGAGGATGATTAGTCTGACATGGGCACAGCCAGAGTTAGAAGACATCACATAAAAAGCACGGCGTTAGAAGGACTCGAAGAGGTCACATCACTTCAAACACACCACAACACGAGGCAAGGAGGGTTTCAAAATGACGACACAGAGACATGGTAACATCGGGAACACCAAACAGCGTAAGTCAGGTCAAACCATGAATGACATGGATCTTTTAACTCAGGGAATGGTGTTTGGGCATTTTTAAATTGTTGTCTAATTGATCTCTAGAATGTAATGGTTGATGTGGTTTGAGGTAATGACGCTTCATATCACAACCCTTTGTAAAGAAATGCATGAATTCAAAATTTAAAAGACCCTAAAGTCCTCCAACAAATTGGCTTGTCGTTGTTTTAAAGGCATATTACAACCTAACCTACTGTATTTGAAAGCAGTCAATGAGGCAAGTGAGCATATGTGGAGGTGCACTGGTACAGAGTGTGTCATCTTCTGCTATGCTGTGCTGTGTCATGATAAATTAGACATATGGAGTTAGAGCTGGACTGCAAACCTCATGCTGCAGTCTATGATACTCCCTGGCAGCCTTGGCCTACGGGGTGCAGCCCCAGCTGGGCTCTATCCGAATGAGGATCAGTCTGCCACACGGAGTGACCACTGACACCATGTGTCACAGCGCAGACAGATGTGACCCTTAAGCCTTACTGGCAGGAGCTTGGACAGAAAGCCCATGGATCCAGAATAGGGGGCATGGCGGATGGGGCTTTCGTCCAAGGGATTGTGGTTATTAAGGATCTGTATTGAGGTCAGGTCTCTCTGTCTGTCCGGCCACTAACAATCCGACAAGGCTTAGAAATGAAGGAGCAGCAATTCTAGTCCACTCTACCTTTCACCTAAAGCAGAAAGTCTTGTTCGAGTGTAGGCAAAGATCTTCTACATTAGATGCCTCACTCGCACAGACATTCTCTCAGAAGACAAATAATCTCTCCTTTCCAGAAATAGGCTAAGGTCATAAATCATGCACGCATGGGGAATAAAAAGTCTTGAGTCTCGGAAACACGTTTCCCAAAAATAGTTGTAGTCCCAAGCACCCACTTTATTTGCACTGAAAAAGATAGGATTCCAAGGGACTTTTATAGTGTTTAGAAACAATTCCATAGACGAATGAATCCTTAATGCGCCCTGTACAGTGAAAGCCATCAGCCCAGAACTGAGCTGGAGATATGGACACACAGTGATCTAACATTGGGTTAGTGCTGCAAGGGGTTAGGGGGCTTACAGTTAAACAAAAAGATCAGTTCATACAGTGAGAAAGCGTGGGTGTCATCTTGGGGGGCAATGTATGAATTCCAGCTCCTACCTCGCTTGCTGTTTGCAACGTGGACAGAGGGGGCAGTGGACAACGCAACTTGAGGAGCTACTAGACAAATTAAAAGAAGAAAAAAAAAAATCATGATATTGCAATTAAACAAAAAACATGTAATGTCAGAGAATTAAGAATACTAAGCATCATGCTTAATAATAAATGTAACTGTAAAAAAATAGAAACATACGAAATAATGATGAATGATGGCAGTGAGAAATAAGGAGTGACATTGCCAAACAAAGTTGGCTGCATGTAGCAGCATCTGTTACAAATGCCTTAGATGCCGAACAATTCAAATATTATGGTCTCCTCTTTTATGCTTCATTTCATTAACAAGTGCTTTGTATAATTCAAAAGCCTCTGTGTATGTTTCCCAAGACAGAAACTATCCCCTGACAAACTACTCTCCACCTCGGTGGAGGCCAGCCAAGAATTTTCACCCTATAAATTTGTGCACAGGAGCGTGGGCAAGGAAACTGGCTAGCAGTGAACACATCAATCCCTCGATTCCTTTCCAGTCATAAAACAAACAGTGGGAAAAAGAAATAATAGGCCCAGCCTCTGCCATTGTGCTGGGTGACATAAGCCCCTGACACATACACTGTGTGCGCTTGGCTGCAGTCATGGAAACACAGAGCTGAGTGGTTGTGCGCTAGTTGTTTGCGAGGTGGCTGCACATCACATCTGCACGATGGATTAAGCTGAGATGAGCCTAACATCAATCTGCATAAAAAAATCCACAGTGAAACCTCTCCTGCTTTTCTTCCCGATACGCTAAGATGGGAGCGAGAATCCCTAGAAGCTCTGCACCTAATTAAAATCAAGTGTGTATGTATGAATGTACAGTGCACACATTGAGAGGATAATGTACCGCACCGCAGCGTGTTGCAACATGAGTGCCCTGTGAATGCACAAGCCCCCTCTGAAGGAGCCAAAACCCTTTATCATGAGCAAGACAAGCAGGCGGAGGATGTTTATTTTTTTGGGTTTGTCAGAAATACAACCAAGATTGGAAACGGGGGAAGATACTACCCACAGATACTTAAAGCTACTAAAGAGGTTTTTTTTTTCTTTTCTTTTTGCTTCTATGCAAACACCCCGAGATCAGTGAATCTGTGAAAAAACAGTTGTTGCATATTCTTAGATGCCTACCTTCTTTTCGGTTAGCGACACCTAGGGATGAGACATTCGGCCGAACTGCGTGCAATTGAGAGAAACCAGGAGTTATTCATGTGCACTTGTGTGATGCACTTAACAGGGAGGGGGAGGGGGGGGGGGGGGGGGACTACGTGGTAGTGTACACACACAACTGGAGACACGGACATGTCCAGCATGACTCAAATCAGTAAATCAGGAAACAGCAAATACAATGGGGCAGGGCTGACATGGACGGGCAAAGAGAATGCATCCAAAGACCCATTAAGGACATTGGAGAGACGTTGTATGTAATTTGTGTGACTTCCATGGGCTTGCCGTGTATGTCTATGTTTATGACAATGGCAATGATGAGTGAAAAACTGAAGGAAAAAAAAAGATAAAACTCTGTAAAACTTGAAGTCACGATTTGTGCAAGCGTGCCTAAACTATGTATAGCAAATTAAGAAGTGAGGGGGCATTTTGTTTAATTCATCACATCGACTATGTAATCAATATCTAATTACAGTGTATTTCTGGTGGAGGAATAACAATGAATAAATAATGGCAGGTGTTGGGACTTGGAATGACGGACTGCTGTGGGTAGCATAACCTCATAATTACATACAAGTCCGTATTTCCGTGTCAGGGAAATACTTTGCGGTTGGAAATGGAGAGGACTCAAGCAAAGGGAGAAATACGGATAAGTTTCCTCATCGTGCCCCTTCATCTCTTCACTTGATCTTTCTGTCCTTTTGCTATTGACTCCATGAATCATGCAATCTTGGGTAATTAACATCCAGTGGCGTCTTGGCAAGAAGCCTATTACCCTATGTGTGAATCGAATACCAGACTGCTGTTCAGGCCGAATCATTTTAGAAAATGCCTTTGCAAATTGCAACGTACTGGTTTTTTTTTTATTCAATAAGACATTATCTTTCAGCTTGGCATGTCTACATGCTGACAATCACTTTTAAGCCCCCCAAACATTACCAGTCATTGATTTCAAAACTGCTTGAAAAAGACTATCATGCAGTATCTCATGTCTCATCCTTTGCTTTCATTTTTTTTTATCTCCCCAAAATATGTTTCACAATTGATCCTGCTGGGGGATTCTGGCATCGGTGATGACTGCGACATCTCCAGTGAGTTGAAGTCACTTAAGTCACGCGATTAGAGGCTCTTTGAATATGACAGATAAACAAATAAAGACACACACCACATCACCACTCAAACTCGGGTCTTACATCTTGTAAATTGTCGAGTCCCTTGTTTTTTTTTCTGAATTTAGATCCTCTGTTGCTCCATTAAGAATTTAATGCTGGAGCTATTTGCTCAAAAAACACAAAACTGACTTGCAAGGACACAAGCAATTAATCTATGATGACATTTGAGAAAAACTAAAACACACATGAGCGAACTGCACTGTCTGGATCTAAAACCTCTAATTGGTAAAGTAAGTTCATTTTTAATCATTCTTTGTTGGCAATTGATTGGATGTAATACACATCTGGGTTCCATTAATTATTTTGTTATGGGGAATATTCAGGTAAGGCGAGCTAAATGAGTGGTGACGGATTTTAATCAATGCCATACCCATAATGAAATGCAATCTTGCGGAGCCAGAATTGTTTTTTAAAATATTAATTTCACTTTAATGGTCTGCATTAAGCAATTCTGCCTGGCTTAATAAACTTGAAATAGAATTGAGAAAAGTCAATAAGGAATTCAATTACCTTCAAACAACAACACAAGAAGTGTTTTCTTTCTTTTTGCACAACAGCTTTGCTTCTAGTCCATTTAACAACCTCAAGGACCTCCTAACCTTTTTTGTACACTTTATTCTTACTGTATTAATAACGCACACATCTAATTGTTTTCTGTCTGTACTGAAAACAGCCTCATCCTGTTTAGTTTTCAGCGTTAGGCCGGTTCTTTGGGAAGCTGCTGTGACAAGACAGCCACTCGTGAGAACTCTAAATCCCTGTGGGCCAATCTGGATGAGAAGTGAAGACTTTGGTTTGTCAGAGTGTCCTTTCTACATCCCACCCCTCCCCAAACACACGCTCACACACACACACAACCACACACTTATCAGCATGCACACTCTCCCCCGTAAAGGATTTGAGGACAGCCTTTGGACATGGTCTGGCCTGGCATTTGGATGGGACGAAAAGGACTGATGTGAATATGTATGCATGTATATACAGCATGTTCGAAAAGCATGCACACACACACACGCACACTAAGCTGTCATCAGGCCATGCATGGAGTGGACGCATAATTTCTAAGGTGTGTGGAAGTGGTGAGGGAGGCGAGCAGTGGAAGATTGGGACAGGAGGGGGTTGTTCTTGGCCACATGTCCATTTCTGACTCATGACATAGCATCAGACTTTACAACCAGTGTTCACTTCCCCTCTAAAGCCTGATTAAAAAAACACCTGGGAATAATCTGTTTTTGCCCTGTGTCTCACACAGCACGTTTTGGGAAAGTTGCCCAGCGGTCATCTTAGCCCTTAAATGATGAAAACAAGCATGCATGTGTCGTCCACGAGTCCCCTGGTGCATTCAACTTGGCTCTGTAACACTTTGGCATTAACTAGATATTGACTGAGGGCAAGCCACTTGAAAAATATTGAAAACTTAAAAGCATTAAGTATAAGCACTTTTGACAGAGCTGAAAAAATAATTCAAAATTTTGAGAATTTTCTATTTTTGCCAGAAGATACCTGCTCTCATGTCTTTGGATGAAGATGTGCTAGCTGTTTCATCCTTAATCAAAACTTTATGTTACGCTAAGCTAACAGTCTCCTGGTTCCAGCTTTACGTCAGAGGGACAGATGTAATGGTGGTATCAATTATCAGTCTTCTGACTCCCAACATACAAGCAAACAAGAAAATATCTGTCAAACTATTGCTGAAAGCTTAGTGGTAATATCTTTGAAATGATCAGGAAATGCTGTGCTACAGGACTGGTAAAATAAAGTACTGCGGTGATGATGTTTATCTGTAGGCCAACATCAAAGTCAGCAGCACTCTGGTTTCCTCGTTAAAGAGCCAATCAGACTTTTTTCCATTGGATTTAGGATTATTGCAGAAAATAAGCTCTGTGGCGAAAAAATGTTTCTGATACTCACAAATTTTGTTTTCCCCAAATGACCATCAATTTTATGTTTTTTGAAGCCTAAATGCAATCACCAGAGGTAAAAAAGCTAAAACTGTGTTTTGCTTGATTACATTCGTAGTCTCAGTTAGCAGCTTGTTAGCAGCTGCCACTTTTAAGACATCTAAAAGCTTCATAATTCACCTATCGGATATGTATTGACATATCTTATGTTGTAGAGCAAAACATGAAAGTCTGTTAAGCTTTTGGTAACACAGACCTAATTTCAGACATCTAATAAAAAAATAAAATAAATATTGTTATTCTACATCAAGATGACCTTTTCATAAGATGTGTGGAAGATGCTGGATTTTAGTTCTGTAACAACACAACTAAAAAGTAACAAAATATCAACTTCATCTTTCTCCAGTATTCTTCATCAATTTGGCATTAGAGCATCTGACAATTAATTTTGGTCACCTGACATCGCCTAAATTTCAACCACAAGGCCAACTGGGCGGTTATTGAATATAATGCATCTTCTTTACGCGTAAGCTATATCTAAATCTAAAACAATTTCATGAATACCAAGAAACACATATTGCTCCGAAAGGTCACTCGTCCTACTTGAAAGAAGATATTGAACTTCAACAGTCTCTCCAGTGTATGCTTAACTGTTAGAATCAAGTGTCAGAGCCAGCAATATTTCAGCTACAGTATGGACAACTTTAAACTGTGCTGTTGTTATCATCATTTAACAGGCAGTTTGATCATGTAAACCAGTTTATCAGAAAACTTGCATGTCTCTTTAACCCTCAGCCTGTTTATGTGGATCCAGGATCAGACAGGGAGGGGGCATTTGCTAATCAATCCACTGCCCTGGGGGATACTCACTAAGAACAGGGCAATGAGAAAAAAGATAAAGAGAATTGAGCCGGGCTGTGAATGCACTTTGACTTGTTCAATACAGTCCGATGGTTCCTGCATCACACAGCCTTCCAGGCAGCGGTAACTTGAGACATGGCACCTCTCTTCTTCCTCCCCCTCCTAAGGGGCTACTGGTTGACGAAGATAATACCAGCCGGGGCGCTTGCGGCTTATATTAAAATGACCTCCTGTGACATTATACTGCCAGAGAGGTCTTGGCACTTTAATAAAGTCTAGATGCCATTTATTTATAATGCATGGGAGAAAAGAAAAAAAAAAACAAATGACATTCTGCATGCAGAGCCAGGCAAGTGTTATCTGGTTGAGTTGAGTCTGGATAAAGTAAATTAATATGCCCACATCATGACAATATAGCCTGCGGCTACTCCTTATCTGTCTCCCCAAAAACACAAGGGTAGTCAACAATTGTTGAGTTATCCTTGGTAGCAAGATTAGAATCAGAAATGAACACTTGGCACCAAGTTCAGGGTTGTGTGGTGAAGGGTGGCTCAATAGGCAAAGCAAAGCATCAAGCATTCATATAGTTCCTTTGTAAGTTGTACTTACTAACTGGACCAATGTTATTAGGAATACCTGCAAGAGAAAAAGAGAGAAAAAAAATTAAGGCATAAAATTGGCTTTGAGGCAACAACTGCAACATTTCCTTGAAACTAGCAGTGTATCATTAGTCCTGCCATCCTCCCTCACAGTGCTGTATACACATGGAGTGACACATAGTCTGAGACTTTGGCGTCTGAAGCACTGCTAGTCTTCACCGTGATTTGAGAGTGTTGTCTGCTGCACGTTTAGCTTCATGCCTCTTTGGTTTCTTCTGGTTTTCTCCATTATTTCTGCTTTGATGTCCCTGTTGTTGCCAGAAAAGGTCATGGCTGCCCTCACACAAAGCAAAAGGTACACGCCTGAAAATGTCCCAACATCACTGAAAAACCAATTTCAGCAAACACCACAGGCTGACAGACAGACTGTAATATTTGGCTTATTTTGAAGTTAAAAAGTTGATTCCTGCTCTAAGACACTTCTCAGCACATCGGTCTTTAAAACGTGTGTTGCCAAAGACACGAGACAGAATTGTCATGCACACAGACACAGAATGGCACACATATCAAATGACATCATAGATGGCAAAATCGTTCTCTGATGCCATAGGAGGACACATCTTATCCTGCTGCCTGCCTGTCCATCCCTCCGTCAAGCAATCCCTTGTGCCAGACAGCCACTGAGCAGATAATACAGTCTGTCTCATCCCCATGGTGACCAGATCTCTCCCACACCAGGACACTGGCTGGCTGTAGATCTGAGGAGATTGAGACGTTCATAGGCTTTTTGCGCAGATCATTTCGCCATCTGATCTAACCACCAACATCTTGGTTTGGGCATTAATTAGCACCATGGCGGTTTCAGACACCATGAAGTGCAGACGGTGTTAGAACACACTTTGCCGTTTTACTCTGTTTGCATCTGTATGCTTCAAAGGAACGTGAACACACTGGCGGTGTATTTTTGGTCTGCATTCGTTTTGAGAGGAATTTGCTTTCAGGACATCGACGGCAGCTCCACTTTCTCTAATCATCTGTTTGAACGGAGGCCCTCCCTCCCATTCGCTCTACCCCCTGCCCTCAATAAGGCAGCCTGCCCACAAAAACAAACAACCCCCTCACCATGGGAAGAGGAAGCATGCTGGGCAATAGCAGAAACGCGCCCACGTAAACTAGAGAGGAAGAAATTAAATGAAAAGGGTGCTTTCTTCGTCTCTTGCTCACGTCTCTGCTGTCATCCGCTTAACACCACACCTTCGGCTGAGGAGGCAGGGGAGGCATCTGTGAGGGATTTTTGGTGGGGCCTTTCATCTAATGGAGCCGTCACAAAATATCTCCAAGTACTCAGGGGAAACATGAGGATTTCCTGAGTGTGTGCATGTGTTTGTGTACATGGACTTTGATCAAACTCCTGTCATTCAATCACTCTTCCTCTGATCTCTGCCTGCAAGCTGTATTTAGGAGCCAAATCTGTGACCTGTCTGAGAGCTGTGAGGTGCAGGAGGCTATGCTGGCATATGGAGGAGGAGCGTAATGGATGTCAAACCTCAAGGGGGTGGGCAGATGCTAACCAGGAGACAGGAAGGACAAGGGCAAGGACAATAAGAATCAAAATCACCTCATTTGCCAAGTGCAGTTTGATTTGGCAGCATTGGTTCTGAGTGTCACAATAAATTGGTTCTGGAAACAATGCGGTATCTTTATTTCCATGTCTTACATCATCTGTTGGTGAGGTTGCTGAGTTTTTGTGGTATGAGCAGCTTAAGCCTCATTCTTTTGGCATGATATTGTGAAAGCTGCCATCAGGTTTATATTTAAGATCCCCTTTACTCGAACAATTTACTGGACTTAATTCAGCTTTAGCAGCCTGGCTTTAGCTAACAATAACACATTTTCACTCCCAACTAGTCAAATACCAACACTTGGTCACTGGCCCAATGTCAGTCTATGATGCTCTGAGTACCACCCCATTGCCAGTTTTGAACTGTCAGAGACAGTGTCTCTGTTTACACTTGTAACATGTATTGGGTCTTTTCACAAGAAACTTTCATTTTCACAAAAAATGTAGTTTCCACTTGTTACATGCATAAAGTCTCTTAAAACAAAACAAACACCCAAACAAAAAAAACTTAGAGCATAAGTAAAATTAGAATTAATGTCTCATAGTTGTATGCCTCCACAAACCAGTCAAGTTGCACTCTCAGACAACATCTATGCCAGTGAAAACATGGATGCGTCACACGCTTCTTCAACACATCAACACAAAAAATCTATACAATCAGCACAGTATCATGGTGGGCACCCTAGATTAGCGTCATCAATTCAGTATCTGAGCAAATGTCTCTGCTTCTGTTCTCGAGATATGACGCTGATTAATGGCCTGACAGTGTTTTTGCATTAATGTTATGATGTCATACAGAAGTTGACCTTTTGGATATAAAATGTCTTCACTTCATCATTATATCCTCTTAGACATTTGTGTGAAATTTTGTCATAATTCAATTAAATTTTGAGTTATGATCAATAACATGTTTTGTGAGGTCACAGTGACCTTTGCCCACCGAATTCTTATCAGTTTATTCTTTAGTCCAGATATATGTGTGTGTATCTTGTGAGTTAAAGAAATCGCGTTCACATGAATGGGACAGATGGACAACATGAAAACATAATACCTTTGGCCTTGGCTATTGCTGGCACAGAGGCATAAAACATGTTTGGTTTATGTCCTTAGGTTGGGCAACAAAAGACGGTTAGTTTAGAAAAAATATAACGGTTTGGCTTAAAATAAGAACATGTGTTACTCACATAAGGTAACGTCATGTGGCATGTCACAAACAGCACGTGACATTCACCCCTAACATAGTATTCCATACATGTATATATTATACATATATCAGTATGTATACTGATGCACTACACTGTTATCAAAATAAGTCAATTGACGTTTGGTTTAACAGGACACAAACAGCAATCCTGTGGGTGAAAGTCCAAAGTTTGTTTGACCACTGATCCTCCCATCTGCCCTTGCTTTTAATGCTGGGCAGTAGTCTGACTGTTATAAAATGCTGCCACTTGGTGCATCTTATACCACCACTGACGAGTGCCACAGTGTCCAGAGGTGTCTGACACCGAAGGCCACTGACCAAGCCTTTGATATTTAACAAGTTGGGAGTGAGACCGATTTGCTGATATATATATACTCCAATTTCTGTGGTAAGATGTGTCATTAATCTGTTTGCTTTATTTAAGAAGATATTGACACCATTATAATCTACCAACACATGTAGGCTCCTGTAGCCATACAGTATCGTGCCAGACGTACATTATACATGGTTCCTCCAGTTTCTCCCAAAGTCAAAAATGTGAGACTGCAAGTGTTTCAGCTCTTTAACTGAACTGTGAAAAAAAGAAAAAGAAAAAAAAGCCACAGTAACACAGTGCTAAAAAGAGCCTGGTTAAGTAGCTGACAGTGCAATAATACACAGGCGCTATCTACATCTAGTCTGGCAGATTAACAGGGGACCCACTACATTAAATGGAGTGGGATATAAATATAAAACCAGACAGAAGGAGAGAGAGAGGTGACTTCCATTAGTGCATCACCAAACTGTAAGTTCAGTTTGAACAGAGCGAATATTCTTCATAACAGTGTTTATACAGAGAAAATAGTCACAGTGCTGCACTGTACCAAATGACTGCTGTTTGCCTTCAGCTATGTCAAGGACTGCAAGTGTTGAACCTATCACAACACTGTAAGAAAAGGGATGACACAAAGTCAAAATGACTACTTCCTTCACAAATGACCCTTTGTCAATTGGAGTAGTTCAAGGCCAAATAACCTTTTCTTCCAGGTCATGATTTGGAACGTTAGTGGCCTGTCAGTGCAATTATGCGTCGCTTTATGAACAACCTGTGGGGTTCGAGCAGATGTCCAGGATCCCATATCGGGTCATTCGATTAATGTTCAATCGCCGTCATTTTCAATCCCCTTCACCTGCCTTGCCCTGCCATTACAGGGCACGGCTGCAATCTAATTTTGTCCTATCGCACAGGAAGAGCATTAGGAGCTGCTTATGTTGACGGTGTGCTCCATTGATTTTTATGAGTTGTGCAGGGATCACGGTTGCGAGCTGCTGTTTGGAGAACATGATCTCCGAGGGGTGTGCGATTCACCGAGCATGATCTGTGCATGTGGGGTCAGCACATGCGACAGAACACACACACACACACAAATGTGGCCATTAAAATACAGTCAGAGTCATTTGGGGCATCAACTGATTTACAATAAGTCTCACATCAGAGAGCTGTGCGGTTACAAGTCCCACTGCTTGATGTTCATCCTTGGCTGGTTCATTTCCAGTTATGTTGTCACCCTTCCAAGACCATCACTGCTGCATGCATGCTAATGGATTATCAGAAACCAATCGTGCACTGTTCTCCCATGGGTGCATAGGCTTTAAATTGTTGACATGCATCCTATTTCCTCACTGAACAAGCTAATCTGTCATTTATTTACCCTCAGTGTGTCACACATAAAAAGAGAACATCAAATTTGCCACATAAGATTCTACTGTCAAGAGCACATTCAGTTGTTGGCTGGAAGTAAGGCTGTGCGAGTGTGTGTGTGGGCGTCATTACATTGTTTCTGTCAGTATCCATTCTGCTTTGACCTTCGATGTGTCTCACCTGTTTGGATTGGCGCTACCTGGACTACTCTGGAAAGGGGCTTATCTGCTGAATTTCCACCGCAGGCAAAGTTGGTAATTACTTTCCCTGGCTGCCATCATTTTATAGCAATCCATCATCATCTGGAGCTCTTTGGCTATATAGAGCCCAGTGATGGTGACAGGCATCGCTAACTGGTTAGCGGCGGAGAGGCTGCCAAAACACAAGCACACGGCATGCAACCTGATTGAATTCCTCAGGAGCAGAATTACGACTTGCCTCACCGGAGTGCCCGGCTCGCTCACTCGGTCTCAATGTGTAGATCTGAATTGAAGGTGGCAAGTCTTAAAGTGCCCAGGAGCTAAGTTGGAAGAAGAACAGTTTAAGATTTCAGGGAAGGAATGAGGTGTACGTTGGTGGTGGTAGCTATGGGGGAAGGAATAAAAAAAAAAAAAATCTGGAGATGGAAGAAACAAATATTTGAAAGAAAGATTACCGTCACAGCTGCACAGAGCCGAGATGTGGAAAAGACAGAGTAAACAAGCTCGGTCTCTGGGGTGGTTGGGGGTGTTGTGGAGGAGAGAAGGAGAGAGAGAGAGAGAGAGAGAGAGAGAGCGCAAGCATGAAACAAAACCAAGAGATGGAGCGAGAGCAGGCGGAGGCAGAAGAAGAAGAAAAAGGTGGTGGGGAAGAAGGGCAGAAAAAGCAACAGAATGAGAGGATGCAAAACAACAGGCGATGAGGTTTACAGGGGAAAAAAGAAAGCGAATGGGGGTAAAATGGAAATTCAAATAGCTGTGGAAAAAGGAATAAAAGCATAAATGAGTGGGTGATGTGTGCGCGGCAGACGGAAAGGATGGAAGTGAAGCTGTGTGTGCGCAGCAAATGTGTTTATGTGTGTGGATGCATAAACACATGGCACTGAATGAATACACAGTAGAGCTGTGAGCCTCATATTTTACAGTGAACAGTCTCTCTCACAAGGCTCACTGTATTTAGATTTGAAGAGCAATGACACTCAAATTAAATACCTTTTTTCCATTAAGCGAAGGTAACGTTAAAAAAAAAAAGCAGTGATCATGAAATTTGTTAAAATTCTGAATGGAATTCAAGTTTTGGTGCATGTGTAATGTGATCAAAGTAGTGCTTTGTTAGTGCTGCATTGGTAAAGTAATGTGATAACACTGATTTATTAGTTTGTAATGTGCTAACCAATGCCTTTAATACCTAAAATAAATATTTAAACTCATTTTTGAAGGCAGTTTGCTAGATTGTTTGTGCAGACCACACACATTTCCAATCAAATCTTAATCTCTTTCACTGAAATTATATAGGGAATATTTCAGAAAGACCTATTTAAAGTCATAGTTGTTTGTCTTCACTCGCGAAAAAATGATTCTTATTCTACAGTGGCATTATTGGTTCCTATGGGATTTAATCTTGTCATTGAAATATGTATAGAAACCTACTTCATATGCCCAAGAGGGAAGATTAATCAGGAAAGTCTAAATTTGTGTATATGTCTGCACAAATGAGTGGAAGATATCGAGTGTATGTGTTTGGTCACATTTCCATGATCAGCTCTTCCCAGTTGGACTCGAGTACCGATAATAAGGCTGTAGCATCTGGTAGCTCCGCATTAACGTACACTAATTAGAGAACAACAACAGAAAAATGTGGTGTTGACGTCATATGAAGTAATATTTGTGTTATTGTGACTGTCACCATCAGATATGAGAGCGCTTGTTTTCATTTTCACCTGGGACCGAGAACTGCAGTGTTTTCTGTCAGACAGTTGGGCGGCTAATGTGGATCTTCTCTCGAGGCAGGGGATGAATCATTACAGTGAAATCCACTGCATGTCCACGCCTTTTACTGCTTTGATCAAAGGAGATCGGTAAACTGCGAGGCTGGCTTCAGCTAAATCTGAACAAGTGTCTCCTAATCCCATCCTGACAAGCAAATCTATTCATTTTATCAAGCTGCAGACAGGACTAATGAAGACTGAATTTCTAAAATAAATTCTGGAATTTGGAAAAAAACTCCTTTTTATTGAGTACAGTTATTTGTAAAATAAAAAAAGGGCCCCTATTCATTTCTGCATGATTTGTTCAAATAGAGACACCAAAAACAGTCAATATGTTATTGATCATTGGGAAAAAGTAATTATTTCAGGCAGGATCTTTTAATATTGTTGGCACAGCAGCGATCAACCAACTTAACTCTTGTCACCATGTAGCAAGGTCACAGACCTCTTATATAACTCATAATAACTACATAACCACTTATGTCACCATGCAGACGAGTCACGACCTTCACAGCCTTCAACAGCTTTACTCTGTCCTTTCCCACAGTCTAAGCTCATCTCTAACTGGTGACAATTTTTTTCCTTTGCACACACTTAAAAACGTAACCCTGGAGGAGGTCAGAATGTATCTTTAATTGGATGAATAACTATAAAGTTAGTAATCTGCAGAGGGATTTGAAAATCCTTGATGAATTATGTATCAGTTTCTGTGCATTTGGAAAATTAAAGTTTTCATTAGTCTGTTTATAAAATTGCAGAGGTGGGAGTAAGTCACACATGCGCAAGTCACAAGCAAGCCTCAAGTCTTAACTTTCTAAGTCTCAAGCGAATCACAAGTTACTGCGGTGAAAGTCAAACAAGTCAATTCAAGTCCCTGCTCTAAGTCAAGCAAAACAAGTCATGTCATATGGATTTTTTTTTATCTTCCCCAGGTTTCTCATTTAAATAAATGAATCATGCTTCCAAAACAAAATGTAACATCTCTCTATCCAAAATACTGCAAATATGAAATTGAAAAAAGGCAAGTCCTTACTAGTTACATGTCTCAATTCTAAAGCGTTTTTCTTCTTTTTCTTTCTCATATGGCCTCACATGGCGTATATGCCATGAGTTAAGGTTTAGCCTTGTTAAGCAGTGACTTTGAGAGTTTTGGCAAGACTCTGTCTGGTAACCTTCGTAAAGACAAGAATTCAGGAATCCAGTGTTCCCGGCCATGAAATAGCACAAAACATAATCCTTCAGAAGTTAAAACCCCTTGTCCTTTTCACACAAACCATAAATAAGACCGTAATTAGTGAGCTTTAGTGGTGCTGGTCACTAAATTTGTTTTACCCCATGTGAGCTAGCTGTTATACAATATTGCCAGTCTTTGTGCTTAATATAGATTAGATTTAGTGTACAGACAACGTGGGGGTGCCAACACTAGGCAAGAAAACAAGAAATTTTGGTCAATTATGCAACTTTTATTTTTATTTATTTATGAGTGATTATGGTTACTTTGAAGGAGAGGTACCTCCATGAGATACTTCTAAAACTCTCTTGCACAGAGTTTGAACATTTTCTTTTTCTGCCTTTTCTATACATGTATATGTGCAACTAAACTAAACTAAACTAAACTAAACTAAACTAAACAAATAAGCATATTTAAATGACAATGTATTCTAAAAGCAGTGTGACAATATCTTGTCCTATTACCTTCAGCAAGGACGTGTTTGTGTAAGTCCCATTTGTTTGTTTGTCTGTTATTTAGAAAGGTATCAAAGATGAACTAAGCAGGTGATTGTAAGTATAGAACAACATATTGCCATTTATACAACTTTATACAGTTTTGTATGCAAATCCAGATGCACTACATTTACATTATATTTTACATATACATTATATTTACATTAAGTAAAATTAAGCTGATTATAGCATCTTAGCTAGGTTCATGTATGCATTTACATTGCTTTCCGGTATCCGTGCTGTTGCCATTCGCGTGTGCACACGTTCTGTCTGTGTTTGTGATCATATGTGTAATTGTGTGGGAAAAGGCTACTTGAAATTAAACTTTGAGCAGAGTTACGACCGATCCCATAGACATCCAGCATTAAAGCTGAGCTACGCTAAAGTCTTCTTTAAACATATTATACACTGCACGCAGACACAAAAGTAAAATCCTCCAGTTCCAGTTATTAATTTAAAGTGCATTTAAGGATTTTTCCTTTAATATAACATTCAGGATACATTTTTAGTGTTTGAAATCAACTTTTCAAAGGCCACCCGCTACTGCCCCCCTCCACCGCCGCCTTCTATCTCCCTCAGTATCCTCAGCCCTACAGTGAAATGAACTGCCATGGTTAATTCTCAAACTGATCCCTCTCCTTCTGTCTCCACAGAGGGAGAAAGTGAGAGCGAGTGAGGCTGAGAGACGGTTGGAGGGGGGTGAGAGACATAGATGGAGAGAGGAAAAGCAAGAGAGACAGAGCCACCCCAGAAGGCTGAGTTAGCTGTGACAGAGAGTGATGCCCACTTCCCCTCCTTCTATCTCTGCCATCCTTTTCTTTCTTCATCACTTTTAAAATCCTGCTCTCTTCGTGCCATTGTAACACAAAATACCCCCCCTCCACCCTCCCTGAATCCACACCCCGTCCGGATGATGATTCATCGATCTCCTTATCGCATCAGACGACTTGATGGGCATAGTAAAAAGAAATTAAATCTTAATTAAATTTTCATCTTTGACAAATTTGTCTCTGAAGAGCTGCCATATGCTCACTGGGTTTGGAGGAAAACATTGAGAGGGAAGGAGACTTTTTGGAATTGGAGTTGAATGGGCTTGAAAATATCCAAACAGCAAAAGGTGCATTTTTCAGCCTTTTGATTTTTATTTTTTTTCTATTCAGGAGGGATAGCCTTGCATTCCTATAGATTTTTCACTGCGTTATTACATTATGGATTTTTTCCCCTCCAAGACAAAGTATAATAATGCACTTTATACTAAGACTGTTTTTCATCACTTGCAGGGCAAAGGGAGTGTGTATGTGTCCTTGTGTAGTAGTTATGAATGTGTGTGTGAATGCTTTGAGGAGTGGAGGTCTGCATGAGCACCTGTGTGTGTGTGTGTGTGTCTGTCTCACCTTTTTTAATAATGTGCTGTCAATCTGGGCTCTGGGAATGGCCATTTCACTAACCCTCCCTAAGTCTCATAACACGGATCCTCTGGGACTGAGAATAAGTCATCAGCCGGTGACCGAGAGTCCTCGAGCACCGCAGAGAAAGGCAGAAATCACAGTGGATGCAATAAGGGAGACAGGGTGGGATAAAACTCAGGCTCTCAAATGAATGCCGGCACACTCGAACTTATAGCACCGCCGCTCTTCTGCCTGCTGCTTAAGCTGATATATGGCAGGGAAACTGGAGAGGATAACAAGAACGGAATGACGCTGACTGGTTTTATGATAGACGCGAGTGCTATATCTGCTCACAGGTCCATCATCCATTCATTCATTTATTCACTGACAATCTGCCCCCTAGTGGCCATTAGCAGGCATTAAAAAAGTCTATGCGTGAGGACTTGGATCAGAGCTCAGCTCCTCACTTTGGTGCCGCTGAACTCCCGTATGTAGAGAGTACTGTGTGACACCGTGTCCTTGTTTTGTTCATACCCCAGGAAGAGCAGCTGTTGCTTTTTCTGTTGGGGATCCAAATAAATAATAAACAGCAAGAGTTTGGGTATGTGTTGGAGAGAGAACCTTGAAAAAAGAGCAAACTGAGATTATAATATAAGCCAATTTTTGCATGGCTTATAAAAAGCTTTATGTTCCTCTTTCTAGCCAAGGCAAGTTTATCTGTATAGCCCAATCTCACAAGAAATAAGCCTCATGCAAGAACATATTATATCCTGAACTAAAATCTTGCATTTTTTCCATGAGGTGAGTGCGTTGAATCTGATTGATACACTCCTAATTGCACAAAGTTATCCAAAATTGCTCGTTGCAACTTGATGAAAGCCAATTATTCATGAGTAGTGCGCATCCGCGTGATTTGATCATAAGTATAAATGCCCCCCTAGTGGCACATAAGGATGTCACTCTGTTTGTGATGAGTTCGATTCGCATACAAGGTATACTGCCTATAACAATGAAGTCTCCATGCACCAGTCAAAATGCAGTTTACATCCATGTTTGTTAAAACATGGGCCAAAACATGTTTTATGAGGTCACCATGACCTTGATCTTTGACCTTTGACTATCAGATTTTTATCAGTTCATTCTTTAACTGATAAAATTCTGCCAAATTTGAGGAAACTACCTTAAGGCCATCTTTAGACACTGTGTTTACGAAAATGAGACAGGTACAAGGTCACAATGACCTTAATCTTTGACTACCAAATTCAGCTCATCACTGAGTCCAAGTGTATGTTTGTGACAGATTTTTTCAAGGCGTTCATGACATATCGGGTTCACAAGAATGTGTATGTACGTATGGACAACCCAAAAACATAATGTCTCTGGCCTTGGCTATCACCAGCGCAGAGGCATAAAAATGTCATGAAAGAGTAAAAAGGAACTTCCCTGCTGAGCTTTTAGTCAGAATTTAGTGGACATAAACTGAAAGCATTCAAGAGTGTAAGTACTCATAAAAATTGATCTCTTGTGAGCCACTTCAGGACAAATCTATTCATACGAGTGGTTCTTGCATGAGGCCCACTGTCTCTCTGGGTTTGAAAGTCCTATAAAACAAAGGTTCCCTCTGCAGCCTACGCTCTGGAAGAGGAAACATTCGTCATACAATGTGACATCGCCACAAGACATTAAACAAAAAGGCTAATGTAAAGCTGGCCTACTTCCTTTGGCTCAAGCAGGAGTAAATAACTGCTTCTATCCTACATTAGCATTGCAGCTGCAGCTGGAGAACATTATTTATTAGCTCTAATGCTCAATGTGTGTATCTATGTGAAGTAATGCTTGTGTCCCTATCAACAAGCACTTCACAATGAATGATGCAAAACCATGTTGCCTAAATAAATGGATCATACATGGAACTATGGTAATTGGTCACACGACATGGACGTAGTGGAGGATTATTATGCTCTAGGGGTTATTATGGACTAGAGCGTTCCCAATGATGAAGATTGAGATCCTGTTCCAGTATTATTTATAACATCCTTTTTGTACATGCTATTCCTTTATGAACAGACCTTGGGGTCAAAGTGGATGCCAAAAACTGGGCAAAGAAGGAAAGCCTTCTGCTGGTATGTATTTCAAAGGCCTTGGTTAGACTGCCAGCTCAAATCCAATTTTGGCAGTTCCTGATGGTTTACAGAGTGGTTTGTAGAAAGTCTTGACAGCAAAAATACACATGGAATTTGTTTTTGTTAATTGGATCCACACCACATTTGGAGGTGGTTTGAAAGTTTCTACAGATGCGTCTAAGTCTGGATTCTCTGGCCGCTTGAATCGGATTTCAAAGTGTCTTCTGACATGACACACAATGAGGATGTCAAATCCAGAGTGACGGGAGTGCTAATCGGAATCCATGCTGCAACTAGCAGAGCGCTATAGAGGACAGCATGGAGAACAAGAGTCTATAGATGCTGACAGAAGAGTTCTGCACTAAGATTTGACAGAGCAATTGTTCTGAGGTGGAAAAGTAATGGACCTCCACTTCTTATGCTTAAAAAGCTGCAGCACAAGCTTAGCCACATAGTTACTGATGTTGTTACCACAGCAACCCATGCAAAGAGGTTGGTGATGTCTGGACAATCAAATAATCATGCAGACAGTCTGTCTTAACTTTTAGAAACAAATCTGTTTTGCCCACAATCTGCAAATCTTCCAGGTGTAAAAAAAAAAAAAAACAAAAACATGACACAACCACTTAAGCATATTATCCACCTAAATCTTTAAAATCTGAATACAAGAGGAAGGTAGGTGTAGGAGAATCAGTCCTTTCAAATTTTGAACTATGAACAAGAAAGCAGCATAAAAAAGTATAACACACAGTCTGTGGTGAAATCAGCCATGTTATCTTCAGCAAAAAGAAATTATCTCTTCTTGTACTGTTGTACCTTATAGCGGGCATCCAAAAAAAAGATACAGATGTACAGAAGATTTAGAGACTACAAATTATATGTAATTATATATGCTCATTGCTTTGTTCATTATTGCCTCCTTAAAGACTGTTCTCTGTTATTACATTTGAGACAAGTTTAATCAATGCAGTGCTTATTTAATTAGGTGTGCAAGTCATTTTACCTTAAATGCAGATAAAATAAAATGTAATTGAAAGTAAGAGTCAACTGAAACCCTGACCCTGCACACTCAGTTTGTTCACATACGGAGGAGAGAGCGTGCATGGTCTTTTCAGTCAAAGCACTGACTTCATGTTGTGGGTGTTTGGTGAAGGATAGGAAGATGGTAACGCGGAGTGAAGTCAGACACAGGGCACCTGCAGCTGCTGCTGCTTCTGGGCAGCCTTTTCTTACGCTTGATGTCGGGGTCAGGTAGAAGGACTCAATGCCTCACATATGCAATACTGCTGTTACTGTACACGGCAAAATTTACTTTTAATAAATACGTTTTTTGTATATTAAGTTTCTAGTAAGGAGCATGACTTTCAGTTGTATTTGAATGCTTTGGGACAGGTTTCTAGAGATAACCTGTGTATATCTGTAATATACTTTTTGACTGTGATGTTGCGTGTAGTTTCACTATCAATGACTTACTGTATGACCTGCCAACACTATTCACGTTGCAAATGCAATTTGCCCAAATGTAGCAAATATTTAAATGATTTTACAAATTGTTGGTCTGATTCTAGCTACTTTTGAGAGGATTTTTATGTCAAATAAAACCTGTTTCATTTGTCTAAACTGTAATGACACAGGACAACAGAGAAGGCACTCTTCTTCTTCTCTCTTCTCTTGAATAAGCTGCATTTACATTTTGGACACATTTGTTTCCACCGGACTTGATCATTGAAATACGCAAAAGTTGGTCTCTCCACTGTTTTTGCTTCTCTACCTTTTATCTTGTTGAAACGCTGTTAATTGCTTCACATTGCTTTGAAACCTTGCAACTCTATCTAACTATTAACGTGGTGATTGTCAGAACTCTTAAGGATGACATACAGGATGCTGCTAATTGGGATTCAACTTTAATCTCTTGTCTGTGTTGATTCTTTTGTTATTTTTGATTCCAAATCTCATGGGATATCTCCATTACTTTGTCCAGCGCTTGTAAGACCTGTACTAATACCTGCTGAATCATGTGAACGATCCTTTTAATTAGTCCACATTACTGTGATGTGTGTGTGTTTGTACTCACAGATATTAGCCGTGCCTTTGGGGATGGGCAGGTAGGAGCCAGCACTCCATGCTCGCCCCTGGTAATTCTTCTTACAGCGGCCACAGTCAGGCCCAGTGGTATTATGTTCACACTCGCAGCTCAACTTCTCTTTGTCATATACACAGCTGTTGGCGTGAAGGTTGCACTTGCACCTGTCAAAGAGGGTAGAAGGGTGGTAGGGAAGGAGGGGTGGCGGGGTGGAGTTGAAAGAGGACAACCACGTCAACATGAGTGAAATTTCTGGCACTAAATGTACAGCAGACAGCTTTTATTTTTTGGACAATGTGGCTGAAGGGCAGCGTGTCCTTGACTAGTGGTGGCATTGGAACACAGTCAGAACGGCTAAAACAGTTGCTTCTTCAACTTCAAGAGGAGCTAGTTCAAAGGAGGCAGGCAGTTTCACGAACAAATCTGGCATCATTATTTCCTCCTTTTCTTTCCCTCCCCCCTCCTCCCTTCACTCGGGAAGGTAGCTCAGTTTTAATTGTCCCACTGGAGGATGCATAATTGTAGTAAGGTCACAGTCGATGGGCGAGGGAAGATCGGGAGGGAGAGGGGGACAAAGAGGTGCGAGGGGAAGCTGAGGAAAACAAGCCAAGTTAAATTGTGGAACAAGCACTGGGAGAATGAAGGCATCGAAGCTTGCAGCTCTGTGAGGCGATGAATAGCTCAGAGTTAGCCAGAGGGCGGCATGGAGCAACAGCACGGCTACGTTCGCTATGACAAATTAATATGAGATGAGATCTCAGAAGCATATTTCCAGTTTGGAAAGAGGGACTCCCTAAAGGTGCACTAAATCCTCACTCACATCCTGCTCACCAGAACCTTCATTTAACAATAAACTCAGCAAATTCATTTTCTGCTCGGGCTAGATGAGCATTGAGGGGATATCTATCTGTTAAATTAATTTATGATCCTCATGCAGCATAGAGTACTCTGAGGAATATGGGGTATTGCTAGACCTCTTTTTGAAGAACTTTGCAATAGAGAACAACATGAGTCCGTGTTGTAAAATGTTCTTCACGGAGGTCATGATGGAGCTTTGCGACAATGCATTTCAACAAAGTCCAGTGGGTTCTGGAATGGTTTATTAAAAACTGTGATTTGGAGGACCTTCTCCACTCAAACAAAAGGACTGAATGTTTCTTTTTCTGAAAAAAAATCTAAAATGACTGCTTCACAATTGTATACCGTCATGAACCAGTTAAGCTGAAGTTACAGTTTACATCCAAGTCTGTCAACACTCATATGTAGCTATGAAAGTTGACCCTGCTTCAAATATGGATGTTGCTGCAAAGAATCTAAAAAAAGAAGAAGAAAAAACTAAAATGTGGATGCCTCATGTGTACATCTTCAACCCAGCAACAGAAAAGATCTATACAACTAGCACAGTTTTGAGGTGGACAACCCAGATTAGGGTCACCAATTCTGTATCCAACCAAATGGGATTGAATAATGGTCAGTGAAGACTTTTTTCCAACAAATTCTTAACAGTTCATCTTTGTGTTCAAGTGGACAAGAACGACACGAGGCAATAGTGACCTTGATGTTTGACTATCAAAATCTAATCAGCTCATTGTTGAGTCTAAGTGGATGTTTGTGCCAAATTTCCCTCAAGGGCTTCTTGAGATATTGTGTTCAAGAGAGTGAGACAAATGCAACGTCACAGTGACCTTGACCATTGACCTAAAAATTCTAAAAGTTGATCAATGAGTCAAAGTGGGTGAGAATAAGAGTAATGCAAGGTTCACGATAATGGAACGAACCAGGTTAAAGTGAACTTGCTCATCCTTGAGTCTACTCACATTTGTGCCAAATTTGAAAAAAACAATCCCTCATGGTTTTCTTAAGATATTGCGATGACAAGACTGAGAAAGACAAGATCACAGGGACCTTGACTTTCAACCTATTACCACCAAAATCTAATCCACTCATCACTGAATCCAAATGGACGTTTAAGCCAAATCTGAAGGTATACAAAGGTGTTCTTGAGATATTGCACTCACAAGAATGGGACATTAGTATGTATGTACAGACACATGCAGGGACAGACTTCTACACAAAATGTTTCTCATTTTTTGTCCACCCTGTTGTAGTGGTGTCCTACTACTAGTTTAGACTGAGAATAAGACCGAGGTAGACTCACTCACTGCTTGACATGTAACGCTGCAATCTGATATGACACACTCTCGAAACATCGGCACCAGAATGCTCGATACTCTAAGATAGCATTATTGTTTCAAAAGCACACTATGAGTCATAATCCATTGCCAACAGCCAACACTGGCTGCAACTTTAAATAAAATCTGGAAATCTGACTTCCAACACGCATGACTCATTCTAAAAGTATGGAACTGTAGCTGTGTTTGTTTATTATAGGATAAAGTGCTGAGAGGCAGACAAAATGGCACTTTTCAAGCCTGTCTCCCTCTTTTGAAAGTTCTCTTTTATTTAGCTATTTTAATTTTTTTTTTCTTCAAAGTAGAAGCCAGGTGAAAGTCATCATTCCATTCGTACCTCAGGCAGAGAGAGAGAGAGAGATGGAGGGCAAGGTGTTGAGGAGATGACACAGAAAGCCTCACAGTTATGTTCACTAAAGTCTCAGTAAGAAACTCAGGTGACAGGTGGCCCCCGTCACCCTGCCCATTCTGCTTCACCAAAGCTTAACTTATGATATAATAATTTGGAGGAAAAGCTCAGTCTTCAACCACTCATTGCTGCTTGACCCTGATACCCTGAATATATTGGCTGTTCGCCCCAAAATCAAGGGCTGTGTGCTGACTCGGGGTGGGCTGTGATACCTGGTTACATTTTAGATTGTGTTCCAAAGAAATAAAAAGAGTGACACCGATCTTTTATATCATTCTATCATTATGTGTGCAGTAGTGCAGAAAGCATTCAGATCCTTTGTTGAAAGAAGTGTAGGTGTAGGGTTTATTTGCATTTCGGTAATGGTTGCAGATTGCAACAAACTAAATACCCCTCCCTTTTCAAGCGTGTGGAAGAACCTATGCTGGCCTTTAGGTAACGTTGTCAAAAAGGGATTTTTCCATTGGATTTTGGATCATTGCAGAAAATAAGCTCTGTGGTAAACAAACATGTTTGGCACTTACATGTTTTGATCAGCAGGACACTTTCAGGATTTTTTAAGCCTGAAAGCTATTACCAGAAGTGAAACGCTAATGCTAGGCTAAAACAACTACACAAACTATTTGTTGCCCCTACTACGAAACTATTAAGCTGTGTTGACATTCTGATGTCTCATTTAGCCGCTTCACATTATCTTTTTTAGGATACATCGAAGCTTCAGAGTTTATGATTGGGGTATTTAGTGATGTATTTTATGTCCAAGAACAAAACATGAAAGTTTCTTAAGCTTGCGTGAGCTACAAGCCTTATTTAAGGCTTTTAACTTAAAACCCATTCAAGAACCAGTGACCCCCTCGTAATCTACGTGGTGCAAATAGTGCTAATAACAGCAACAGGGCTAACAGAGTGAACAGGGGGAACCAGAGGATGGGAGCTATACTTTCACAATGATGCTGTCCTGATATCAGCGGTAACTGCCGTTTGAGTGCATCGCCCCTGTGTGTACACAGCCAGAAACATCTCAAACATGGGAAATAAAATTAAATAAGAAAATACAAGCAGCGGGCAGAGTCGCTGCAAAAAAATACACCTCCACACACTTCTTGCGGGTCATAAGTACTGACTGAGAGAGATTACATCTGCATGCACCGGTACATTGTTTTTTTTTTTTAGGAAAATAACAGCATACCTTTCAACTTTTTACTGTAGTTCTGATTTGGGGCATGCAGTATTTGGAGTAGGGAGCTCATGAAACATTAGGTGAGCAAAAGTAAGTAGGCTACACCTGTTATTTCATCATGTCAGATACATATTTTATCAGCATTTCATACCTCATGCTGCTCATGTCCTTTCAGCTTGTAGCAACCAAAAGTGAACAGTAACAAGGCAGACACTCACGGCTGTGGTGTTGCTGCCTTATGGGACAAAAGAATGTGATAATATACCTCTCCGCAGTATAATCTTTGAGTTTTACTTTTCACTTTTGGTTACAAATTAAAGCATGACCCTGAATGGACCAGATAAGGGATTCTCAAGGAATCCAGGCCACCCTATTATTTTCAATTGTCCACATTTATCTGGTCGCACTGACAATGATGTTACAGGCCTGCTCTTTGTTTCCTTCTAAGTTACAAGTCGGCCTTGTTAGTGTGTATATGTGTGTGTGAGAGGAGTGGGTAGTGGGGAGGATGTGGTGTGAAACGACTTCACACGGAGCCCTTTGTGGTTTAACCTTCAGCTTCCTTTAACATCGCCAACATTTTAATCAGCGTCCAGAAATGATAGTGCCGTCGGCATAATGATGGAGACCGCCAGTGAGGCCCTTAGGGTCTCGTACCCACCAGTGCTGTTGCGCTGCCAATCAGCAGTGGCTCCTGAATGTGTGGATGCCAGGGGAGGCTCCCTCACTGCTGCAGCAGCAACAACAGCTTCAGAGAAGGAGCCAAGCAAACGTGTATTTAACAGCATTTTAATAGCAAAAATCCTCCAGGGTTCCCCGTGTGCACAGTGTTGTGTCTTCATTTCTTACTTTAAAAGCTCAGTGGGTTGCCTCCTCCTGACTTTCCATCAGTCTTTGTATTGTTCTCTTCATATCTCTCTTCTCCATCCACCTGTCATTGTTAACTCCAGTATCTCCTATTAATAAATATTCATGAAGCCAAGGCATCTTTGTTTTTGTGTGGCGCTCTCAAAGTGATATTGCTTGAGGCATTATTGAGTGTGCCAGCTACCGCCTGTGAGCTAAAGGTCCCGATATGTATTCATAAAATTACCCATGAGGCTATGAGCTCAATTTGCTAGACTGGCAAAAAAAAAAAGGGGGGTGGGGGGGACACCTCGACTGAAGTTTTGATTCCATTTTGTCTGAGAGAAAGCAGCAAACATATTCTCATATCTGACAATAGTTTAAAGTTCCCCTTGAAATGTGGGAGACAGAAGATACTCTTGGGCGCAAATTTATTATTTTTCTTTATCCTGGTGGAAATGCGAGCGGAGCAGCTCGGTGAGACTTAGCTTACCTGGAGCGGTGTGTCTATGACCTCTGCAGTAATGGGATTCTGATTGACACCATGGGTGCAGACGACATATTGCGCCTTCCCCACTGATGATGCCAGCAACAACAAACAGAGCAACACAATGCCCCGTTTCTCTCCCCAAAAAAAGGCCATTTCCTTTCCATCTCTACAGCCATTATCTACATAATTCCATTCAGCCGAGTTCATTCCTCGACATTGCTCCAATTTGCTCATTGCGGCTTCAAAGCCAAAAGTATCAGCCACTAATTGATAGTAATTATCCATAATCCAAGCCTACAACATCCCCGACGCACAAAGCTGCTGATCCCAACAAATTGAGCAGACTAAACTCAACATGGTCCTTAAGTGGGTTAACTAAGTGAAGCAATTAAATTTCAATCTAACGCCCAGGTGTTTTCATAAGCAAGCCAATTGGGTCAAACACTCTGTTAATAAACGCTTTTTTTCGTCTTTAGCTTGTGTCTGCATTTGGTGTGCGCTGTAAATGAGCAACACACCGGGGATTGCAAGGGGTGGGCAGTCAGGTGGGGGAGGTGTCAGGAGGACAGGCGGTTCAGAGAATACTTCGGCTTAATTATGTGTGATGAAAATGAAATAGAAAAGCAGGAGTGGCTGTTAAAAAGGCCTTAAGGTGTGTGTGTGTGTATGTGTGTGTGTGTGTGTGTGTGTGTATGTGCGAAGGCGATCTGTTGTCCGTGGATAGGATAATTGCACAACACAAACTCACAGAGAATGAAATTTACTATACAATATATTTGCCCCACCTGATCTCCCCAAACACACACACACACACACACACACACACACACACACACACACACACACACACACACACACACTCCTCGGTCTTACCCATTGACAAGTAGCTTGCAGCTGACGTCTGTATTGGCTTAAAACAGATCAGCCTGTCTGCTAACATGTTACCTGCTAATTGCCTCCTCTGCCTTCTTTCTCCCCTGGCTTGCAGTGCATTGTGGGAAGTGGAAGGAGTAAGATATCAGCGCCAGCTCTCCTGGGATGGACCTAAGCCCCCAACCTACCCCTAATTATATCCTTCTTCGCCATCCTTCCCTCTCCTTTCACTAGAAAGTGGGCAGTTAGAAAAAAGTGGAGGCTGTGGGAAATCACGACAGTTCTCAGTATAACTCATTTCTTCCATGTCTATTTTTGGTTCAATTTGTTGGCATGAGAAAAAACGTTAACTGTCTAAGATTACAGATGTAGCTGCAGAGGTTTCATGGGGTTGATTCTGCTTTATAAATCTACAGAGAAAAGGAGAGGATCTGGGAGAGTTCAGTAAGAGGCAGGGCTGAACAGCAAACACATAGATACAAGGGGCCACTCCAACTTTTAGAGTCTGATATATTTACATTTTAACCCTTTAAAACCTGAGCAAATGGTTTGATATCTTTCAAAAATATGGGGAGTAAGCAATGAGCAACTTAGCAACACATGGACCAAAAAATAAGCAGAAAAGTGAAAACAAAAACCTGACTCACTTCTCTGGTTATTATTCTATCATTAATCTTCAACTCATCATATTTTCTGCAGTAATATCCCAAAAGGCCCATGGCAGTGAACATGTGGGTAAAGCAAAACCACCGATTTAGAATTCAATTTTTTTCAATACCGGTGCCAAAATGATGAACCAATACTTTTTTTTTTCAAAATAAAGCAGCCAACTACCTGTTTTTTTTTTATTTCACTGCAAAGGCCAATTTAAACTTGAATATTGAATATATTAGCTCTTAACAGAACACTAACATTTGTGAATAGGAATTAATACAAAACACTATTTAAAATCTGACATTATGAATACAATCTAAACCTATATCAGTAACTATATATTACACAGTTACAGTAATAATAACAGTCGGAAGAAGGATCACAAGAGGTTCAGCAGCCAGACACACATTTTCTGTTGCAGAGTGAGAAAAGCTGGTCTAACATAAAAGTCCACCTTGAGGGAGCCTTGTCAGTTTCTTATGTGAGGGTAACTGGGTTTGCTAACTTTGGGGATAACCCCCTTCACCATAATCAGCAGGTGGCAAGAATGACAAGGAAGTTTTGCTTGGGTCTTGAGAAGCTGTTGCATTTATTCACTAAGTAATGGCCCGAACTGTTCACAGACTGCGTTGCTGTTTTTTACTTCATACTCTCTGCTGTGCAGCCTCACTCTCTCTCTTTTTTCTCAGCTGCACACTTGCTTGCGTGCACAATCTAGGGCCGAAATGAGGCACCAAAAATTGCATCATGATACGGTCCAGTAGTTACCCCTGGTATAGGAACTGGTGCCGTATTGGCACTGAGTGTCAGTACCCAACCCTATTGGTAACTGTCAGTCACTTTCACTGCGTGCATGACTCTGCACATTGAAACCCCCATATACAGATACGTTCTATGCATTGACTTTTTGAAGTAAATTAACACAAATGGTCAAATTTGTGAGACTGACACAAAACATAAAATTTGCTTTGCATTCTGTCTGAACCATAGACTGTATAAATAATGGATGTAGCTCACCTGTTGTCACCCATTGACCCACAGGCCATCAACATCTTAGGTTTTTTAAGCCTGAACTGACCACATTTGAACAAGAGACGTGCTGTGGAGGAAAAGGGGGTGGATCTGAGACATAAACTGTTATGATGCCACGCAGACAGCCTGTCACTCAACTGGCCCTGCCCTCAAAAGTGTGTATATTTGGGACTTAATAAAATGTAAACAGCTGAGTTATATAAAAATTCACTGTACAGTTGTCACACGTGTTGACATAAGCTATAGAGACCAAAACCAATTTTTGTGCCAGGCTGTAAAGATGTTTATGAGGATTTACTCTATTTTGGAAATAACCTCAAGTGGCTGCTCGATGACCCGCAGATTTTGGCACTTATACATTGGCTTCATTATTCAGTCTTGGAAGTTGCTGCTTGTACAAAATAAACAACTTTTACACGAGTGAAAATGCCAGACAAGCAGACCATCTTCAGTATTTAACAATCAAAGGAGATTCACATTTTGGTTGCAACAGCTGGAACTAATAACAGAAAACATACTTGAAGTCATAAAAAAAACAACAGAGATCACCAAGGCTATGTGTACGTTATACCTGTTTTTTGTTGTTACATATTAGTTGGGTACATAGTTTTAAATACAATTTGAAAAAAAATGCAACATACATGAACTAATCACTGAGTCTATACAGCAGCTACAGTCATACGTACTTAGTTGAACTGTCTGGCTGTGCTCGTATTTACAACAGAACATACTAGAAAAATGATATGCTTAAGTAGCCAATTAAGCCTTAGCGTTGCTCACAGAATTATGACCTAGCTGCTGAACTATGGCAGCAAACTTAAAAATTGCAGCACTTTAAATTATTTTAATGATTGATTCAGTGAGCTGATGAATGTTGTATATCTTCCTAAATACTTCATTATAAACCTAAAAAATAAAATAAGATATTGCAAAACTAAAATGACATAGTGATATAGATGATGATATAGTAGAATAAATTTTGTTATAATTGTTTTTGTACTGCAAGTTCAGTCCCTCTCCAGTTCCCTGCATTGTGGTAAA
This sequence comes from Plectropomus leopardus, assembly GCF_008729295.1. Lineage (NCBI taxonomy): Eukaryota > Metazoa > Chordata > Actinopteri > Perciformes > Serranidae > Plectropomus > Plectropomus leopardus. Next base: position 17,480,492 of record NC_056483.1, read on the forward strand.
TATGCCGCCTGCCTGCATCAATCCGTTTGGGCCATCCATCTATCGAATCCTCAGCATTACTAATGTATGCAGTTGGACATGCTATCCAAGCAGGAGTCAATCAAGAGGTCTTTATTGCCTGTGACATGCCAAGCCAGCTCAATAGAATCGACATGCTGGGCCTCACTGATACTGCTCTCAGCTAAAGACTATTGGCTGTGGAGCCGGCGACAGAAAATGCACTGCGGAGGAGGGAGAGCTCCATCAGTGGGAGGATGGTGCCAAACAGATTTTAAAGGGAGGCCAGGTGGAGAGGAGATATTAAGCGATCTTGTCATGTCATAAACGACAACGCTGACTAGAGCTCTTAAAGGAAGTAACTCCCCGAAGATCCTGCAGCATTGATCCGTTTTGGTCGGTAGCTAGTCCGCACACTGTCAGAGGTTAGACTGCATTTGACCTCTGTGTGTGTCTGTGTGTGTGTGTGTGTGTGTGTGTGTGTAAGAGAGAGAGTGTGTAAGTGTGTGCACAAAGAATGAAAGAGGGAGCATGTGTAGTGTTGCAGCATAAAACGTTTGCTTCATCCACAGTCACACATTCTCTCATGAATAATTTTTTGTACAAGCATCTGTTTTGTTCTCAGTGTCACCTGGTTTATGTCTAACTATTTTAAACACGTTATGTTTCAAATTTGTAAGTAATCAAAGAAGATGCAGCACTTTTGCTATTTGACTGACAAGCACAAAAGAGAAATGAAATAACAACACAACATTTACCAAACAGCGGGAAATATCGGGAAATAATAAAAGTCACTTCTTCTTAATTTCCTTCTATTATCTTGTTGCTTCTTACTAATGTCACCAGCCATTAAACTTTGACAACTCTCTTCTTGGTTACCAATTCCTGATGTCTGAAGCAGACATTTCCCATGGCTACGCCCTCCAGGGGCCAGAATCCGAAACCAGGGTAGGACCCCAAGAGCAGGTGAAATTACAGAAAATGTTGGCGGTTTCCCAGCTAGCAGAGGGGCTTACTCTTAGCATCTCTTTTCCCCCTTAAAACCCAGGCGAGGGTCATTAATAGCTCAGGTAGTTAACAGAGTTCACTGTTGTGTTGAAAACAAGAGCACCTGATAGACCAGAGGGGGCAACGTTTCCACTAAATTAAATTAGAAGCTGCATGGCCTCTAGTGATTAATGAGAACCACATGAGGAGTAAAGAATTGCTTGAAGGAGCGCACTTGGGTTTGTGCAAGAAGAGAAGAGAAATGAAGATTTACAGAGGAAAAACTGGGTTTGTGTGTTCACATCTGGGCCATGGGTTTTGTACCTAAATAAATTTCAGATCAGGATTTGTGGCAGTGTTTTTAAGACTCTAATGACTCAGAAAGTTCCGACTTCTAATAAGGGACTACCCTGAACTTAAGTGCAGGCAAAAAGATAGAAAATACTTTGAATGTACTAGAGTATTTATACAGACTGCAATATATTGGTTCAGAAAAAAAAGTATACATATGGTCACTGAACTGATTTATTGCTGCAGATTGACCACTGCAGGAGGGAAATGTATAAATGATTTAACATCTGGGAGAAGCAGGTGCAAAAATAGGGGCGTAGTTATTTTATCACACAACTAGAAAATAAGAAAGATGAATAACAGAGAGAGAGAGAGAAAGAGAGGAAAATAAAGATAACGATTTCTGTACCAGTTCTTTCACAATGCAAACTATAGAGGTGAAGAGACAAGGTATATTGTAGCAAAGAAAAAGACACATTTCAAGTGCACTTTACGGGAACTGTCCGTTCAGCACCACAAACCACAACAGAGACCAACAGGCCAATGTTGCATTTATAACAAAATGCATTTTTAAATTATTTGAGGATAAACCTCTATAGATGTGGTTTTCAAGGGGTCCTGAGAAAAGGCTCTAATGAGTATGTATAATAAATTCAGTGTGCGGACACAACAAACTTTAGCTGGCCAGAAAACAAAAAAGCAGCACTGCTGAGAGTTGCATGTCTGCATTAATGTAATATGATATTTGAGTGTGTTTAAGTATGACTGTAGAATATGAGAGATTGTAATTTAATACAAGGGTCATCGAAATAGATTTGTCATTGCAGTTGAAGTTATGTTTTAACATTGTGGATGTGAACAAGCAGGTGTAAAGTTTTAAGGCATGTAGCTTATTAGGCAGAGAGAGAGAGAGAAACATGGACATGACAGAATATTTAACAGTACTTTGCATGCTCAGTGGTGGAGTCCCCAATTTCCATGGTGGATTCAGAAAGTTGTTAGATAACAGCAACATTGCGTGGAAATTTGCATTTGTCACATAATGGAATTGTTTGGAAAGGTGGAGTTTACTCCAGTTACTGATAAATGTGTCACTTTGAAAGAGTCCTATTATTGAGAAATACGTAGCACTGCTACCAGTAACACCCAAGGTCAAGTGCCAAATAACTAGAACTGAAATCTCAAGGATTATGCCATTAAATAGCCTATAAGGTATTTCTTATTCTCAGTACATTTAAATGAACTCAGCAGCTATACATATAATATAATATAAATATATGCAGCTCTTGAGACAGCTTAGTGAGCCAAACCTATTGGACTTTGCCCAGAACCTCAAATCACCATCATCTAGAGTCATAATCACCATCATTTCAGTCATCACACAACATCACCGCTGAGCTGTCGTGCTCCAGTAAGTTACATTACCTTGCTAACAGGGCAAAGGTCTGGAAAATTCAGTACAGCACTTTTTCTTTTGTTTGATTGTTATTCTTCCTCCCTTTTGTCAGGTGCAGCTCCATTGTATGCTCCTGTTATGCTTGAAGGCTAAAGCACCGTCGGATGGCCATACATAATGAGCGTCTGCATTCATTGGCCTCCGCAAAAGATAACTCGCTCAGAATCGCTTTTCATGACTCAATGATCCCATTATCGAGCAGTTTTTATTCATCACTCCCTGTCGTCTTCAGATCAGAATCAAATATCTCGCTTGGGGAGGTTTGGGATCTTACCACATCAGCGCTGTCACTGCGTGTGTGTATTTGTGTGCACATGAGGTGAATTAGGCAAACAGGAACAGTATGATGACGCTGTCAACACTTCTCCCTCTGTTAGAAATATCTGCTTCTGCTTATGAGGGGGGAATACTGCCATATGGTGTTTTCTTCACTGACGAGGCTCTCTTGTAATGTCACCCATGCCGATATGGCAAGCTCAGTGGGACATCTGACTGATCAGAAGGTGGCCAACTTTGTTGGGGTATTTTTGATTATGTATTACTTTACAACTCAGCACGACCTTCTTTAACATTGGCCAAGGTGAGCCTAATTCTATAATACTATCTTTCATATTTTAACTATTTACATGGTTATGTTTCTGAGACATGCTCATTTATATGAGCAGAGTGCAAAGGCGTGATGGATACATAACATATTCCTCTGGTGCCGTTGTTCCACAACAGGTAATGTTAGGCAAAGACGACATTTCAAGTATACAGCATGATGAAAGACTGAAGCCTTAGCCCTCTGCTAAAAAAAAACAACGAACGTTGAAGCGATTATTGCTTTTTATCTGAGATCGATATGATATCCTGTGGCCATTACTGGAAAATAATGGCATAGTCAGAGCAACATATTCTGTTTCCATAAGGTAAGAAACAGGTAAGGTAACGTAAAACAAGGTACACGATATCCTGATAAGGTAATGATGTGATGATGGGGAAAATAGAAGTCTTAGCTATCTGCTGTAAAGACAATGTATATTGTCCTGTAGCCATTATGGGGAAATTCTGGCGAAATACCACAATTGCACGGCACGTAAGGTAAAGAAATGTGAGGTTATGACCTGATGATGGAAAAGACAGATGTCTTAGCTTCCTACTGCAAATGCACTAGCCATTACGGTTCTTATTTTAGATTTAATTAAAGCAAAAGCGTACGATGACAACAATGCTCAAAGTACCTTTTCATATCAAAATATTCCGCTGATAAAAACATATTCACAAGCTTACAATAAATAAGTTAAGTGAAGAACCATGTTGAAACTTGTTCTAAGTGGAGTGTTTTATGTTTTTCCAGATGGCATTTTAATGCAAGTGTTGCCAACATGTCCCCACTCTCTCTACCGGTTACCAAATCATGAGTGTGGTGGTGAGGGCTGCAAGTGAAGGAGAGGTCAATGAGGGGATTAGTCATGAAACCCTGACAGGAGGGCCCATTATGAGGGCGGCTGTAGCTGACAAAGATGGGAGGGGGGGCACGTCGAAAAAGGCCTCTCCATTAATGAAATGGGTCACCACATGAATGTTGAATGTGCTCTGTCGACAGTGAGGAAGAGAAAATGTCTCCGGTATGGCTGGTGTCTGCGCCCAAAGACCCCTTTCTGGCACAATAGAGTAAAATTGCCTACCCTAAGTTCGAGATAAAAAGGCTTTATGAGAAATCAGATCGGAAAATGGTTCATTGTACCCACTGAGATTGTCAAGGTTTTAATGTAACTCCATGGTAAACAGTTAGTAATTAATCATTTGGTTTGTATGGAGGTATTAATGTGCGATCAGGGCGGGAATCAACGACGCTGCCTGCGTTATCTCCATACGTGTGTGTGTGTATGTGGGGATTTTAGATTGAATTCCTGCTGAACTAGATTTGGATTTATGGAACAAATATGGGATGGATATTGCCTGGAGGATATGCACACTGGGAGCCCATTTACACACACACACACACACACACACACACACACACACTAGCCTTAGTGCAAATACTGTATATGAAGCCACCACATCCCATATATGCCACTGAGGCGTGAGTTGTCTCGTCATGCGGTGCACATCAGCAGTGCAGAGTTCCAGTTCATGACATAATTCCTGGCTACTAATATGAGTGAACCCATTGGGAGAGAAATCAATGCACAAAATATAAGATCTGCATCATCAGAAATGCAGCACTTCATAAGAAAACAAGTGTATCGAGTTGACTTCTGCTTCTGAAGTGAAAAATGAATGTTGCTTCATCCCTGAGAACAGGAAGAGGGATTTGTTGAAGCGACGCACCTCCTGTCCTGTGCACCTCTGATAAAATCTTCATGTCACTTGAAGCTTTGCTCCTCATATCTCTGGACTCAGTCGATTCCTCTGGCCTGTGATAAATAGTAAGGGATTGGCTTGTACGCCTTCAGTGAGTTCAATGTCAGTGACATGGCAGCTCATGACTGGATTTTATTTGTACATAAAGCTCTCTGTTTATTTGATTTTATCTCACGACTGAGCAGTTCTCTACCATTTACACTACAGCCAGGATTTGTTTTTTATATTTGCTCCCACTGGCAAATACCAACAGTTGTTTTTAATGAGAGAAGGCACAATAGGTGAACATAAAAGAATTTTGGAATTTGGACACATCCTTCTTCTTCTAACCCTGTGGACCCTGAAGAGTCGGGGTTACTGCAAGCTAGCAGAGACAGGGGCATAAACAATGCAGCGTTTGAAATAGTAAAGAAAATTGTTTTTGCAAATCTTTTCCGAGAAACCATGTTTGTAAGAACTCTAGAATACACACAATGTGTTTGGGGGAGAAGCACTGAATGTAAACATCACTTTTGTTTGTTTGCAAGAAAAGGCTACAGGTTATTTTTAATTATACTAAAACTGTTTTTACAACAGAAGTGCACATTTCCATATCATTAAGGGCAACTTTGTCCTGGTGAATAATGTCATAGTGCTATTTTTTCATTTTATCCTTAATAATAACTTGTATACTGTACAATACAATACAATACTGTATAATTGTGCTATTCATATTATTTGCATGGGACCTGTATTACCTGGGGGCCTCTGGTAATTAGTAAAAGAAATGCAGAGATCATCTGTTATCTTATCCTGCGTGAATCTGCCATATCCATAATTTAAGTAGAAATTCCACTGCAATTTATCTGCCGTATTTTGCCAAACACAGAGGTCACGTTATATTATTAGTCCAGTATGAATCAGCATCACTGTGATTTGGGGTCATATTCTGTTTTTTGCAAGGTTTGTTGTTTTGTCATGCCTCTTTTCCTGTTGAGAAACATAGAGGCTTTATTGGAAATTAGAAATTAATTTTTTTAAAGCATTTAGGATGCAAATTAAGGAGAAAAATCATCTAATAATGGACAACTAGTACAAGTCTCTGTAAGCTTCATCATAGATTATGGTGTTCTATGTGTAAAAATGTCAATTTTCCTACATGTTTGTCTTTATAAATAGCAAAACAAACTCTGGACTTTCACCCAAGAGGCCGCTGTTTATGTCCTGTGTGAAACCAAAATTCAGTCGAGTTATTTTAATCACAACGCAGTATGCTAGGATGTGAAGCATATCAGGCTAGTGACGTATGTCATGTGACGTTACATTACATTACATGGGCAGTAAATACACTTATCTCTCTACACAAAATGAGGACTCACCCCACACAACAATTCCACTGACTGTCTCTTAGCACATCCAATGCCTGTTTTTCTTAGCAGTCATTGTTATTTTTGCTAGGGAAGGGAATTTTAGATCATATCCAGTTGATAATATCAGTAAAATTTGAGTAACGTACGCTTATCCTTAACATATATGATTTAAAATGTAGAATAAAGGAAGTGGTCATGGCTAGCTGCAGCTGCTTTTATCAAACAAATTCTAGTTAACTTTTGCTGGCTTTTTAATAAACTCTATTATGTATTCCAACATACCTATCCTCACTGTTGTGATTTAAGGTTTCTGTTTGCTTTTTTGCTGCTATATGACTGTGTCTTGGCTAGGTCTCACTTGCAAAAAAAAAGGCAAATGAGTAGGGCTTCAGGTATGACATGAAACATTTTCAGATTTTTCTGAAAATATCATACAAATGAAAAGGGAATGAAACCGATTCATTACAAACACTATCAGTGTATCAGTATGTAAAAAAACAAAAAATCATTTTGCAGTGGTGTAATTAGCTGTTAATTTTGTGCTCTTCTTACTACTGCTATTATTAGAGACATATAATATTCCTTTGTGTTTAAAAAATATTTTACTTGTCTTTTTTATTGCAGGAGTAAAAGTTGTTTTTTCAGCACAATCTGTCTCAAAAGCAAAAATTGCCACGTTCACCTGAATGCCTTCCCTCACACAAACTATGCCTGCGGAGGTTTCTATAGGCAGGCCCCTTTGTCAATGCATGCAGCCACTTCATTCAGACAGGAAACAGCTGAAAGCAAATACTCTGCTGTCTGTGTTTTGAATAATAATAAAAAAAAAATGAAATATCATTGGCCTTATGAAAGTACAGTACAATAGATTTAAGCTGGATTGTCTTTGGAAAGGGGCAATTCAGCAAACAGAGACTAAGCAGTCAAAATCCATCCTTCTTTCATCCCACCATTTGTATGTGAGAGTGATAGTCAGCATGGGGAAAGACAGAGGAGGTTTTAAAAAGGCAGCGAGAAGAATCTGTGCTCAGAAAAGGGTAGTTTATACATGGAAATAGACTGCGAGTTAAAAGTCCACCTTAGCAGTCGCACTCATATTCACCCTCTAAAGACACGCAGGATAAATAAAATGTGCTACTCAGACTGATGCCCTTGAACAATGAGAAAAAAGTTTTTGTTTGTTGTGACAAAACATTCAAAATTCAAACAAAATGTATCTTTTTTTCCTCATAACTGCAGCAACACCCAGAACATTGCACAGCTTGTTTTCCTTTACAGAGAACTCTTCTTCTGAACAGAGAGCTTTGGATGTTTTTACCTTTGTTTCATGTTTCTATCCACATTGCACTGAGATGGGTGTTACTGATCGTTTTTAAACTAGAGATATGAATGAATCTCAGCCTCAACATACTTGAAGTTGCAAAACGCAATATCGACATTGCTCCCAGTTAATGCATAACAAAAAGGGCTTTATTGAGCTTTAATTTCTTTAATGCATGCATATTTTAATGAGTCTGAACCCTGTGTAAGTTTTTGACTTACTATATTTTTTTCAAATAAATAGGAATGCAGTACTTAATGAGAAATAACATATAGCTTTTTAAGAGAATTTGATAGCAGCACCTGATTTTATTGCTCCCCTGTGAAACACAGTTGTATCTAAATGTAACGCCTTTTTAGCCTGATTAGTTTCATCGACTGTGCTGTTTACACTTAAGTTGGAAGAGAATATAGACTTTTTAAGCTCAATTTCTAATGTGCATCTTTAAAAAAACTTTGGTATATATAAAAGGTATATTAATATGTAGTCTACTTAAAGTTTAAAGCATATTATAACTGCATTAGGAGGTACATGTTAAGTATCTTTGCTGAAATCATTTGCTCCTCTTTATATGATATTAAATCTCTGCAATTCAACAAGACTTGCTAATTTAACTTTGGCTTTGATGTAACCCTGTGGGAGTTTAACAGCTTAACAGCAACAGCACCAAGGTCAAACCTGGTATGTGGCTAAAAAGCAGAGCGACAAGAGTTTGATTAAAACATGTTTTGAAGGAAACAGCAGTTTGTGAAACAAGTAATACAATTCAAGCAATCTTGTGCACTTCTAACTGTGGCAAACAGCTACAATGTGTCCTCATACAACAGCTCAAATGATATTTCATGAAAAGTTCTGCACATGGTATGTAAGATGTCTTATGCATTAGTGCCCTCACTGGTTAATTTAGGTTTAGGAAATAATCATGGGTAGGCATTGTCACTCTACGTACTTAATGTCACGTGTCAACATGGAGACATGATGTTAAGTGCATACATTACTGCAAAAGTTGACTTTTGGTTTCACACACGACACAAACACTGGTCCCATGCTTCTGCTGTCTGTTTGACCTGACCACCTCTCTTTTATACTACATCACTTGACTTCCTCCTTTGCTCCTGTCATATGACTGTCATAGGACTATGGGTGTATCAGAAGACAGCCTGCAGGTCAGTGGGTATATGACCAAAGCCTCTTGGCTCACGATTATATGGATTAACCATAATATATGAATAATAGTGCATTACTTTTCATCAGTATGAGTATGAACAGTGAATGAGAACAGCTTGACATCAACTAAAAGTCTCTGTAAGCCCTGTAAAAAGATTATAATATTACACATATAAAGTTAAAGGGACAGTTCAGGATTTTTGAAGTGGGAATGTTTGAGAT